>NC_089251.1:2332500-2532500 GCF_963930625.1 Muntiacus reevesi | reverse complement strand
ACTGCTGCATTGCCCATGCCATCCTCATTGCTAGAGCGGGATTCTGTGTTTGCACCTTGGAGAAGGGGACTCAGCAATGCTTCCGGAGATGTGGAGCCAAGCACCACCCCTCCTCCCTTCATCTGGCTCTCCTGACGTATCTCTACTACTTTCCACACCCTGTCCACTTTTTTATGGTCCAGGATATTAAATGCATCTTCAGTTACCTCTAGGAGGTGGTTTCTGGTTTTGTTTTGTTTTTTTTCTTTCTGAGTTGCTCTGTGGTACTTTCTGAAAGGAGAATAGAGGAATCTTCAAATTGGATTTGCCCTAGTATCTTTTTAATAAATCCCCTTTCTGCTTAAATTAATTAATGCAATTAAATTAATTGCTTCTAAGAGTCCTGAATGACATAAAAATTTGTGCTAAGAGTGGCGGCAGGTGACATTTGCTCAGGAGGCATTAGGGCTCTTAAGAACATCCTTGCTCTCTCTCTCCAGGCCCTGGGAAGAATTGTAGCCATGTGACTTGCTTTGGGCAGTGAAGAGTGACCAGAAGTGACACATCACACTTGCAGAGAAAAGCGTTCCATTTCAATGATCACTCTGTTTTTTTCAACTAATAAACTTTATTATTACTACTTTTTTGGCCATGGCAAGCAGCATGTGGGATCTTAATTCACTGACCAGGGACTGAAACCACGCCCCTTGCAGTGGAGGCATGAAGTCTTAACCACTGGACTGCCAGGGCAGTCCCTAATTTTTTTAAGAGCAGTTTTAGGTTCACGGCAACATTGAGTGGAAAGCACAAACAGTTCCCATCAAACCTCTTGTCTCCACACACACAGCCTCCCCCACTACTGACATCGTGCACCACAGATGATGATCAGTGGACCTACACTGACATGGCATTATCACCCAGGTCCACTTTACGTTAAGATTCACTCTCGGTGCTGTGCGTCCTTCAAAAGTGAAAAGTGAAAGCGTTAGTTACTCAGTCGTGTCTGCCTCTTTGTGACCCCAAGGACTGTAGCCCACCAGGCCCCTCTGCCCATGGAATTCTCCAGCCAAGAATACTGGAATGGGTATCCATTCCCTTCTCCAGGGGATCTTCTTGACCCAGGGATCGAACCCTGGTCTCACACATTGCAGGTGGGTTCTTTACTGTTTGAGCCACCAGGGAAACCCCTGTACATCCTGTGGGTTTTGACAAATGTGTAATGACATGTATCCACCATTACAGTATCATCCAGAGTTGTTTCACTGCCCTAAACCTCCTCTGTGCTCTGCCTTTTCATCCCTCCATCCCCCCTTCATCCCTGCATCCACTGATCTTTCTACTGTCTGCATAGTTTTGCCTTTTCCAGCCTGTCATAAATAGTTGGAATCATTCAGTTTGTAGCCTTTTCAGATTGGGTTCTTTCACTTAGTATTATGTATTTATGTTGGTCTGAATGGACCAACATTTATTTATCCACTGGCCTCCTGAAGGACATCTTTTTTTTTCTTTTTGAGGACACTTGCTTTCCAACACTGTGTTGGTTTCTGCCGCACATCAGCACGAATCAGTCCCAGGCACACCCGTGCCCGCTCCCTCGTGAACGCCCCTCGCATCTCCCACCCCAGCCCCTCTTGGCTGTCACCGGGCATCGGCCGACTCCCCGGGTCACACGGCTACTCCCACATGCCTCTGTGTTACACACGGTAACGCATACATCTCCACACTGCTCTCAGCTCACCCCACCCTCTCCTTGCCCCACTGTGTCCACAAGTCCACTCTCTCTGTCTGCGTCTCCACTGCTGCCTGCAAACAGGCTCATCAATACCAGCTTTCTAGATTCCACACACGTGTTAATACACAGTGTTCGTCTTTCTCTTTCTAACTTACTTCACTCTGTATAATAGGCTCCACCTCATTAAGGCTGACTTGAAGACATTCTTTTTTATAGTTGTGTGTGGATACTTGTGTGAATCACAACAAACCGTGGGAAATTCTTAAAGAGGTGGGAATATCAGCCCACCTTACTTGCCTCCTGAGAAATCTGTATGCACCTCAAGAAGCAACAGTTAGAACCGGAAATGGAACAACAGACTGGTTCCAAATCGGGAAAGGAGTACATCAAGGCTGTATATTGTCACCCTGCTTATTTAATGTATTTAACTTTCACAGAGTACACCATGTGAAATGCTGGACTGGATGAAGCACAAGCTGGAATTAAGATTGCCAGGAGAAGTATCAATAACTTCAGATATGCAGACGACACCACCCTTATGGCAGAAAGTGAAGAAGAACTAAAGGGCCTCTTGATGAAAGTGAGAGAGGAGAGTGAAAAAGTTGGCTTAAAGCTCAACATTCAGAAAACTAAGATCACGACATCTGGTCCCATCACTTCACAGCAAATACATGGGGAAACAGTGAGAGACTTTATTTTGGGGGGCTCCAAAATCACTGCAGATGGTGACTGCAGCCATGAAATTAAAAGATGCTTGCTCCTTGGAAGAAAAGCTATGACCAACCTAGACAGCATATTCAAGCAGAGACATTACTTTGCCAACAAAGGTCCGTCTACTCAAAGCTATGGTTTTTCCAGTAGTCATGTATGGATGTGATAGTTGGACATTAAGAAAGCTGACCACCGAAGAATTGATGCTTTTGAACTGTGGTGTTGGAGAAGACTCTTGAGAGTCCCTTGGACTGTAAGGAGATCAAACCAGTCAATCCTAAAGGAAATCAGTCCTCAATAATCATTGGAAGGACTGATGCTGAAGCTGAAACTCCAATACTTTGACTGCCTGATGCGAAGAACTGATTCATTGGAAAAGACCCTGATGTTGGGAAAGATTGAAGGCAGGAGAAGGGGCCAAAAGAAGACAAGATGGTTGGATGGTATCACCGACTTAGTGGACATGGGTTTGAGCAAGCTCCGGGAGTTGGTGATGGACAGGGAAGCCTGGCGTGCTGCAGTTCATGGGGTCGCAAAGAGTCACACGACTAAGCAACTGACCTTCTGACCTACTTCACTCTGTGTAATAGGCTCTAGGTTCATCCACCTTATTAGGATTGACTCGAACATATTCTTTTTTATAGTTGAGTAATATTCCATTGTATATATGTACCACAGTTTTTCTCTCTACTCATCTGTCAATGAACATCTAGGTTGCTCTGAAGGACATCTTGATTGCTTCTAAGTTTTGGCAATTGTAAATAAAGCTGTGATAAACATCCTTCTGCAGGATTTTGCATGGACATAAATTTTCACTTTATTTGGGTGAATACTAAGGAGTATGATTGCTGGGTCATATGGTAAGAGCTTGTTTCATTTCATAAAAAACTGCCAGTGTTTTTAACACAGCTGTATCATTTTGCACTCTGGCAGTGAATGAAACTGTACTGCTCCATTTTCTCACCAGAATTCAGCATTGTCAGTGTTCTGCATTTGGCCATCTCTAGCAGGCGTGTTAGTGATATCTAGCTGCTGTTGTGGTTTGCCTCTCTCTAACGACATACGTTGAGCATCTTTCCATGTGCTTACTTGCCTCCTGAATCTCTCCCCTGTTATCTGTTCTTGTCTTTTGTGCATTTTGAATCATGTTCACTTTGTGATTGCTGAGTTTAAAGAGGGTTTTGTTTTTGTTTTGAATATTTTTGATAATGGCCCTTTATCAGTTGCATCCTTTGCAAATATTTCCTCCTAGTCTGTCTTATGTCTATGGCTTAGAAGAATAAGTCTCTTCTTATTCCCTTGGTATTGTATTCCACAGAGCACAAGTGTTTAATGAAGTCATTCACATCAATTACTTCTTTCATGTATAATGCCTTTTTGTCTCTAAAAAGTCATAACCATACCCAGGGTCACTTAGCTTTCTTAGTCATTGTCACTTTCAGTTTTATAGTTTTGCACTTTATGTTTAGAGCTATGATCCACTTTGAGTTAAGTTTTGTGTAAGGTGTAAGGTCTAGGCTGTTTGTCTGCAGGTTGATGTCCAGTTTTTCCTGCACCGTCTGTTCAGGAGACTATCTTCCCTCCACTGTATTCCTCTTTTTTTTTTTTAGTTCTACCACTTTATTGCTACCAACCCATTTCCCTCCACCCTCGTGCACACATGCTCAGTCATGTAATCCCATGGACTTCAGCCCGCCAGACTCCTCTGTCCATGGACTTTTCTAGGCAAGAATACTGGAGTGGGTTGCCATTTCCTTCTTCACCTCCACTGTATTCCTTTACTCTCTTTTCAGAGATCAGTTGACTACGTGTTTGTGGGTCTGTTTCTGGGTCCTCTTTTGCCAATACCATGCTGTCTTGATTACTGTAGCTTTATTACAGTGTTGAAGGTAGGTAGTGTCAGTCCTCCACCTGCATCCTTCTGAACCTTTAATATTGAGTCAGCTGTTCTGGGTCTTTTGTCTCTCCACATAAACTTTAGAATAAGTCTGTCAATATCCAGAAACTAACTTGCTGGAAATGCAAGTAGATCAAGTTGGGGAGAAGTGACACCTTGACAACATCGAGTCTCCCTGCCCATGAGCATAGAATCTCTCTCCATTTATTTAGTTCTTCTTTTGGTCTCTTTCATCAGAGTTTTGGTATATAGATCAAATATATAGCTTGTTAGACTTATTCCTAATTCATTTTGGGGAAGCTAATTGCTAACCTAAAGCAATAAGATAGCCAGTTATTTCACCACCACCAATCAAAAAAAGGGGTATTCAGGAGCAGCAAATAATTGCAATTCAGGACATGCAACTGTGGTGAACTGCATGCAAGTTCAGTAAAGGAGACTTTTTTAAAAACCTATTGGCTGCATCAGGTCTTAGTTGCAGCACGTATCTTCCTTGGGTAACCGGGACCTTTTCCTCGCAGCGCATGGACTCTCTAGCTGTGGTGCATGGGCTCGGGCGTTCTTCCTTGTGGACTGAGGTGCCCTGTGGCATATGGAGCCTCAGTTCCCTGACCAACGTTTGAACCCACTGACCCTGCATTGCAAGGCAGATTCTTTGCCACTGGGCCTCCACGGAAGTTGCAAGGAAACTCGTTTATAGAGCAGAAGGGGGAGTTGGGAAGGGCTACTAGAAATTAAGTGTCCATGGGAGCAAGCTAGGGTTTGACGCACAGTGGATTTCATTAGCTGAGCTGTGACAGCCAGACACTGAGCTGTCACCAGGCATCGAGAAAGTCTCTCTTCCTCCTGTTGGCAGTAGTGGCGTCGTTCCTGCCCGAGAGGCAAGGCCCATCTCCTATGGACGCTGTGTTGAGTGATATGTGAGTGAGCGCGTCTGCTTCTGTCCTTTCAGCTCCACTTTAGCAAGGTTCCCTTTTACAGGCACACCTCCTCTTACTGCACATTGCCTTATTAAACATCAAAGATATTGCTTTTTTAAAAACTGAAGGTTGGTGCACCAAGCCTGCATCAAGCAAATCTGTTAGCACCATTTTACAACAGCCTTTTCTTACTGCATGTCTCTATGTCCTATTTTGGCAACTCTCACAATATTGAAAGATAACTTTACACTATTATTGTATTTGTTCTAGTGATCTGTGATCTTTGATTTTAATACAACTCACTGAAGGTTCAGATGACAGCATTTTTCGGTAATATCTTCAAAATTAAAGTACGGGTATGTGCATTTTTTTAGACATGTTATTGCACACTTAATAACTGACCACAATATAGTGTAAACATAACTTTCACATGCTCTGGGAAACAAAAGAAAAAGGTGTGACTCTACTGCAATATTCCATTTATTGTGGTGGTCTGGCTATCTGCAATATTGGGACATTGCAATAAACTGCAATATATGTGAGGTATGCTTGTATCAATTTTCACATAGTGTAAATGATAATACATTTTTGGTTTCAAAGTCCATTGTTCGTTACTGGTATACAGGAAAGCAGCTGACTTTCACATGTTTACCTTGTACCCTGCAACCCTGACATGATCACTTATTAGTTTCAGGTTTTGTTGTCTCTTGGATGTTCATATAGATGGTCATGTCATTTGCAAGGACAGGTTGACTTCTTCCTTCCCAGCCTGCGTGTTTTGTTTTTCTTGTCTTGTTGCATGTGCCAGGACTTCTCGTGTGGCACTGAACAGCAGCTGTGAGAAGCGACATTCTTGCCGTGCTCTTGATCTTGGCAAGAAAGCTCTGATGATGGTATTAAGGGTGATGGTTTTTTTACACTTTTGGTAAACTTTTATCCAGTTGAGGACACTTCACTCTATTCATAGTTGCTAAGACATATCCAGTTATCAGTGTGGCTTTAAACTAGTAGTTTTGTTAAGAAGCACTTTTGTGAATGCAACATAACATGACCTGTCATGAATGAATTAGGGAAAATCTGGGATTTGTTATCTGGCTGGATTTTAGCTGTGTATGCTAAGGCGCTTCTGTCATATTGACTCTTAGCAACCCTATCGACTGTAGCCCACCAGGCTCCTCTGCCCGTGGGATTCTCCAGGCAAGAATACCAGAGTGGGTTGCCATGCACTCCTCCAGGGGACCTTCCCAACCCAGGAACTGAACCCACATTTCTTACGTCTTCTGCATTGGTGTGTGGATTCCTTACACTAGTGCCACTGGGAAGCCTATGATTTTGGCAGAGGGTAAATCTAGATGGCACCAAGGGAGGGGACGCTGGATATACTGACACACAGCTACAAAACAACTCAGCTGGAGATGCAGACACCAGAGACAAGTATCTCTTGAAGGCAAGACTTTGAGACTAGCTGACACCACCTTAAAAACAATGAGAAAGACTTGAGGAACTCAAGGACTACTCAAGGCAGTGGGTGTGGAGGTCTCCTCTAACAGTGCTGGGTAGTCAACAGACAACGACAGGCTCCAAGTCCTAAAGTTTTAGGTTAAGACAAGGGCTGAGAATCAGGAACTTTCTCTTACTTTGTAGAAGAATCTCTGAGTTTGCAACTGCCAAGACTGAATTAACGGAAAACCAAAGTTTTAGCTCGTTCACCAGCAAATCCTACCAACAGGTGAATTCACAATCTTACCAGATCTCTCATGGGAAAGTTGGAGCACTCATCAGTCCTGGGAATTGAATTGGGGTATTTGGACAATCCTGGGTACCTCATGCACTCTGAATATCCAACCTACCAAGGACCACCTTGAGAAATCAGTCCCTGCCCCATCTAAAAACTCTCATCTGAGGCAGTTACTTCCAAGGTGAAGCCGGTTTCCTCCATTTCACCTTGTCTCTACTGATACGTAAGAGTGAGATCTCAGCAGGACCCATGTGGTCAATTACCAAGTCAAAGTCAGAAGAGTTTGAGGGGCTTCCCTGGTGGCTCAGTGGTAGAGAATTTGCCTGCCAGTGCAGATGACATGGGTTCGGTCCCTGATCTGGGAGGATACCACATACAAAGAGCAACTAAGTCAGTGTCTCGCAACTACTGAGCCTGTGCCCCACAAGAGGACACGGAAATAAAGCCAATTTATTTATAGAGAGGAGCCCCCACTCACCACAACCAGAGAAAAGCCTGGGCAGTAACGAATTTTCAGCACAGCCAAAAATAAATAAAATTGTTTTTTAAAAAAAGTTGAAAAGCTCCCTTTAAAAAAAGAAAAAAAAAGTTTGAAAAAAAAAAAAAAAAAAACTATGTGGGAACTGATTCTAGAAGTGCTTGGCCAAGAAAGGAGTGGTGGTTTCCGACGTGGTTCCTTCCAGAAGCAGGATCTAGTGGGCTGGCTAGGGAACTGCAAAGAATCCCATTACTTCCTTTGCTGCTCAGCCAAACCTGGAACCCACAGTGGCCCATGCTCAGGTTAGGTGAACCTTCCAGAAATCCCTAGGAATAACTTTATAAGAGCCAAGAACTCTCAGTAGAGGGGCAGGCTTGTTGGAGGGTCTTAACTGTGTTACCTGCCCACCCACCTCATAGGTTGGGGAGCCTACAGAAGACTCCTCTCCCAAGGTCCCGGGAAAAGCATCAGAGAAGCAGCACAGTGACTCCCCCACGGGGGTCTGGGGGCAGCTCTCTGCCCTCTGCGCCTGGGCGGCAGCTCTGGGGAACAGAAGCTTCACTTGAGCTACTCAATCGCTTACAGCCCCTCGCTGAATTTCTAACCATAGTTCACCCAAGTCCTGGAGCCCCCAAGTAGAAGGAAAGGCTGGCTGGGGGCCTTCTTCCCAGCTTTACCCAAAGGGGGCCAGTGGGCTAAGACCACCCTGTCTTTGCAGGACTGTTGGAACCCCAGTTCCTGGTGAACCATAGTCCACGAACGTATCCTGGTTAGGGCTATTTTTCTCCAACTCACTGGACAGACCCGGAGGGGGACTTTCCTACCTGGAGACTCTTGCCATTTGGTTCTGAAAATGAGATATGAGGCCTGTTGAGAGTTCTCTTTACTCTGCATTTCACTTTCTGCACTCGAGGCACACAGCACCCAAGTGGGCATCAGGCTTCCTAGACTCAACCAGTAACGTTCTCTTCCCTGCAAGTGAGATGCTTCTGCTGCCCCAAACCCTGTGTGGCACGTCCTTGCTTCTGTGCACCATCAGCCCCCAGCCGTGGGTCGGGGAGGGGCGCAGGTGGCCCAGCCCGGGGCCACCAGCATTGTCCTCTGCACCAGGGCTGCAGCACCATCTGCGTTTATACTTGGACACAGACGGTCTCCCACCAGGTGAATGCTCCATACTTCCTCACCCTTTCTTCTAATTCCTATCGTCCAGGGCAGCTTGATGCCACCTGCCACCAAAATGCACCATTTGCTGGCTTCGCACACCAGCTACATGAAAGTAAGGCCACAGCAGCACTCTAGGTTGGAGGGGCATGCTCCTGGCCTTCCGGGCTTCAGGGGAAGGAGCGGAATACCCAATGGTACACATCCACCAGGCGATGAGACGCTCCTGCGACTGCCACAGGGGGTCATACTCTCCCAACTCTCCTGACTGCAATGTGTGGGCATTAATTCGGAAGCAACTGCCAGGGGCAGAGTGGGTCAACACAACCCAGGAATGAGGCTCTAGGTCAAGCAGGAAATTGTACTACATGATGGAATCGCTTCCTAACATTTATAACCAAGGATACACAGAAGCATAGCTTTACGGCTATAAAGTGCTTTTTGCACTGCCTCAGCTGTGGCCCACAAATTTTAATGCACAACTTCCATTATCTTCCAATCCTAAACAGTCTCTCACATCTATGAGGATTCTTTGACAGGTAGTTTAGAAGTGTGTTTTTAAATTTCCAAATATGTAACAGTTACCTCTGAAATTTTAAAAATGTTTTATGGCCCAATAACACACTTTGTATGATGCTGAAGTTTGAAATATGACTGGCTTTGTGGACTAGGTGATGGTCAGTTTTCACCACTGTCCCATGTGTGCTTGAGGTTGTTTTTTTTTAATTTCTTTTAAAAAAAATGTTGGCTGCACCTCGCAGCATCTGGAATCTTAAGTTTCCCAACCAGGGATTGAACCTGTACCTCTGCATTGGAACAGAGTCCATCACCAACTTGATGGACATGAGTTTGAGCAAGCTCCAAGAGTTGGTGATGGACAGGAAAGCTTGGTGTGCTGCAGTCCATGGGATCTCCAAGAGTTTGCCGGGACTGATTGACTGGACGGAACAGAACCACTGGACTGCTGGGGAAATCCCACACGCTTTTCTCAGAACAGAGGCCGCTGTGCGTCCATCAGACCGAGCTTATAAACGCTCTCGGCTGAATCTTCCATATCCATCTGATTTTGTCTACTTGATCATCAGTCCCTAGTACAGATATTAAACATCTCCCACTTGGGTTTGTGAACTGACTTCTCCTTGCAGTTGTGTCAGCTTCTGTTAGACAGATCTGAAGCTGTTTCTGGCGCAAGGCTGTTTTACCTTCCAGGTGATCTGAACCCATTTCATTACTCAGTGACATCTTTTCTCTCTAGTAATACCTTTTAAATTCTAGTAACACATCTTTATCTAGTGATACAGTCATACCAGTTTTGTTTTGGTTACCATCTGTTTCTTAACTGGAATTTAGTCTAAAGAATTTTACTAAGTCTTTCTGAAATACAATCCACATACCATACAATTCATCTGCGTGCCTTCACTGTGACGGCCTGTGGGCCTGGACTTACCTGTCTGCCACTGTGTACCTTCCATTCACCCCACGTAGTTCTCCAGGTTTTACCCCTTCTCTCCCGCCTCCCCCTAGACTGATACTATCCATCCAGCTCCATTATCTTTTCCCTCCTACTCCAATAACACTGTTTCTATCTTTTAGTAGTTAGAATTTTTAATAACCATCTTCACCTTAAATTCTCTTTACCCACTTTACATATCAACTTGGTGTAACTCAATTACAGGCAGCCTGGGGCCACCTGCCTTCTCCATTATCAAGCCCATCAACTCCACCTCAGCTCTGCTGCAGGAGCTGGTTTCCACCCTTTCCAAGCGAGCCGGGGGCTAACACCGCAGTCACAGAGGCCATGCCCTTCCTGCTCCTGTGACAATGAGAGGAAGAGGTGGCCAGCAAAGCCCTCCCTAGATGCCCACTCCCTCCTCACAGTTACCTGGTCCACTGCTCCACAACCTGCAAGGAGCCTCTGGCCAGTAAGAGGCGGCTAGAGCTGGATCACCCCCTTCCCCGGATCTGAAGGCTCTTCTGCACGTGGGGCCTAAGCCCGGGACAAGCTGGCGAGGGACACGTGGCAGAGTCCGCTTTCCCCCGGAGCCTGCCCCACCCGGGATGGGGCCGGGCAGCCCGGGCCTCAGGCCAGGCCGGCGCGCTCCAGGTCTTGGGGCAGGATGCGGCCCTTCTTGCGGGCCTTCTCCAGGCGCCGCTCGGCCCTGGCCACCTTCTTCTTGCGCAGGTTCTGCCGCCGCCGGTCCTGCCGCTGCTGCATCTTGCCCACCACGTGCGCCGTGCGCTTCTCCCAGGCGCGCAGGCGCTGAGCGCGCCGCCTCTCCTTGCGCTTCAGGGCCTCCTGCAGCAGGCGCTCGTCGTCGCGGATCCTCACGCCCTCCGCCTTGTACAGCAGGTTGGTCCAGCGCATCTTGGCCTCGAGCTCCTGGGCCTGCCCCGCGTCCCGGTCCCGCAGCTCCTCCAGCCGGGCCTGCCGCGCCTGCAGGCGCTCCAGCAGCTGCCGGTAGTTCCTGCCCGTCAGGGGCGTCAGGTTCCCCTTCAGCTTCTGCCTCTTCTCCTTCCGGCGCTGGGCCTTGCTGGCCGGCTCCTCCTCGGTCACCTCCACCTCGGGGGAGAGGGCGGCGCGAGCTGAGGGCTGCTCCCCGCCTGCCTCGGGGGCCCACTTCCGCCCGCCTGGTGGCAGCGCAGGGCTCTCACCTTGTTGAAGAGCAGCCCCGGCTGGGCCTGCGTCTCCGCCCCGGGCACCCGAGGGCCCGGCTCGGCGGCCTCTGCCGCCTCCGGTGCCGGTGCCGCAGCAGCCTTCTCCTTTGCTCTCAGCTCCTTCCGCTTCCTCTTTTTCCGGTCACGCTCCTGCTTCCTCCGGCGTCTTTTCTCCAAAACGGCGGCAGACAGTTCCTTGACGCTACCCTGCAGGGCGATCCCGCGCTCACTCACAAAGTTCTAGTAACGGGCCCCCAGCTTAGCACGTGCAATCAGGTCAGGAGAAGGGCCGGCGGGGCGCGGCGTTCCACCCCAGGATGACCAGGCCCCAGGGTGCACCCGAGAGAAGGACGAGGGGTCGCCGTGAGAACCACACCTCCCGAGTTCCAGGCAGAGGCCACACGCCAGGGCTGCTCCCCAGAAGGGGCCACCGAGTCTACCCGAGGACCCGACAAGGCGCACACCGCCCCCATCCGGTCAGCCGGGCTCAGGCGCCCCACCAGGCGGGGAGGCTCTGTCAGGACGAGGCAGCGCCGCCTGTGCAGACCCGGCGCTACTGAGCTCCGCGGGGCAGAGCGTCTGGACCGCCACAGGAAGGCAGGGCCCCCAGGAAAAGGAGGGGGCGGTGACCCCATTCAGCACTCGGCACTGAGGCTGGTTCACATCCTGGAGGGTCGGGCCTGTGGCGGTCCCCTGGGGCAGGTCGCCTCATCTCAGGCCCTGGCTCACCTCAGGAGCCGTCAGGACAATCAGAACAAACGCCTAGGAAATGCTGCTGAGGGAGGAGCCCGAGCCTCTCAAAGGCCACAGCAGAGAAGAGCCAGCAGCTCAACATGGGGGCTTAGCCTGCACCGCCCCCCCAAATGAGAAGAATGGCACCTGGCCTCCCGCTGAACAGAGCTGCCAAGGCCCTCCTGTCAGGCCCGTGACAGCCGGCAGAGCAGGGAGCCGACCTCGGAGAGCCCCAGGGTGGGGAAAGCCCTGCAGCACCGAGACCCCTGCCGGCCCCCCGCCCCCCACCTACCTGGCCCCGAGCCTCCTCAATCTTCTCATGCAGGCGCTGCCGCAGAACATCCAAGGCGAATAACGAGTCAGGCTCTGTGGCCAGGCCATCTGCAAAGGAGGATCCCAAATCCGAAAGGAGAGCCCCTCTCGACCTTCCTGTGCCCTCCCCCAGCGGCCCGATTCAAAGCCTGAGCCTCCGTGTGCGGCCGCCTCCTCCCACCCAGTGGCCACCAGCGGACCTGCAGGGCAGGTCCAGTGAGCTCTTCACCTCTTCACGCTGGACTGGCCTCCAGGGTAGGGCTTGCTCGTGTAGCACGGGCCAAACCCATCTCTGGGTGCCGCCAACTCCTGAGGCACCCAGTGCACCTGATCGTGTTGCTACAACCAGAGAGGGCCGCATTTGCACCTATCCCAGATCCCAGGGGGCCCTGCCTGCCTGCCTGCCCCCCTCACCTGCCGGGGCCCTGGTGGAGCGGGCGGCTTCCTCCTCCTCCTCCTTGGCTGCCACTGGCTTCCTGGCCTCAGACTTCTCCGCAGGGGCCTGGGCCTTGGGCTTTGCAGTCTTCTCCCGCTCCCGGGATTTCTTCTGCGCTTTCTTCCTCCTCTTTCTGGGGGGTGCAGCAGCTTCTGAGACTTGAGTTTTGCCAGCTGAAACAAGAAACGAGAAAGGGCTGCCACTTCAATCTCTGTGACCCAGTGAGTAGGTAAGAAGGTCCTGCAAAGGTTTTGATTCCAGAAGGATGCCAAAAGCCAGTTGAGATGGGAGTTGTGGGGACCCTCATCCACTGAGTTCAGAACCACACACCTCCTGGAAAGCAGACTGGTCACACTTATCAATCCCTGAAAAACACCCACACGCTGACCCAGTGGTCTATTTGGTGAAATTCATTCCTGGTGAGCAGATAGATCTGGCCTCAAAGATGTTCATCATAGTATCCTTTTTTGAGTGAAAAAAGAAAACCTAAATACCCATCCACAGGGACAATGATAGCACCTCCTACAACAAACTATGTAGTCATAAAAAATAACAACATAAGCTTTCATTTTGGGCTTCCCAGGTGGTGCTAGTGGTAAAGAATCCACTTGCCAAAGAGATGCGGGTTCGATCCTTGTGCCAGCAAGATGCCCTGGAGTAGGAAATGGCAACCTACTCCGGTACTCTTGCCTGAAAAAATCCCATGGACAGGGGAGCCTGGCGGGCTATAGTACACAGGGCCCGCAAAATGGGACACAACTAAGCGACTGAACACACACACACACACACACACACACACACACACACACACACACTTCCATATTAACAGGTGGAAAGGGAATTCCCTGACAGTTCAGGCAAAATGACTGTCTGAGGAGGCCTTACAAACGGCTGAGAAATGAAGAGAAGCAAAAGGCAAAGAAGACAAGGAAAGATATACCCACTTGAACGCAGAGTTCCAAAGAATAGCAAAGAAAGCCTTCCTAAGTGACCAATGCAAAGACATAGAGGAAAACAATAAAATGGGAAAGACTAGAGATCTCTTCAAGGAAATTAGGAGACACCACGGGAACATTTCACACAAAGATGGGCATCATAAAGGACAGAAACAGTATGGACCTAACAGAAGCAGAAAATATTAAGAAGTGGTGGCACGGATACATAGAAAAACTATACGAAAAAGATATTCAAGATCCAGATAACCACGATGGCGTGATCCCTCACCTAGTGCCAGACATCCTGGAGTACGAAGTCTAAGTGGGCCTTAGAAAGCATCACTACGAACAAAGCTAGGGGAGGTGATGGAATTCCAGCTGAGCTATTTCAAAGCCTAAAAGATGATGCTGTGAAAGTGCTGCACTCAATATGCCAGCAAATTAGGAAAACTCAGCAGTGGCCACAGGACAGGAAAAGGTCAGTTTTCATTCCAATCCCAAAGAAAGGCAATGCCAAAGAATGCTCAAACTACCGCACAATTGCACTCATCTCACCCACTAGCAAAGAAATGCTCAAAATTCTCCAAGCCAAGCTTCAACAGTACATAATAAGTTGACAAGTTTCAGATGTTCAAGCTGGTTTTAGAAAAGGCAGAGGAACCAGAGATCAAACTGCCAACATCAGTTGGATCACAGAGAAAGCAAGGTGATTTCCAGGTAAACACCTACATCTGCTTCATTGACTAAAGTCTCTGACTGTGTGGATCACAACAAACTGTGGAAAATTTTTAAAGAGATGGGAATACCAGATCACCTTACCTGCCTCCTGAGAAATCTGTATGCAGGTCAAGAAGCAACAGTTAGAAACGGACATGGAAAAATGAACTGGTTCAAAATTGGGGATACGTCAAGGCTGTATATTGTCACTCTGCTTATTTAACTTATATGCAGAGTACATCATGCAAAATGCTGGACTGGATGAAGCACAAGCTGGAATCAAGATTGCCGGCAGAAATATCAATAACCTCAGATATGCAGATGATACCACCCTTATGGCAGAAAGTGAAGAGGAACTAAAGAGCTTCTTGATGAAAGGGAAAGAGGAGAGTGAAAAAGCTGGCTTAAAACTCAACATTTAAAAAATGAAGACCATGGCTCCAGTCCCATCACTTCATGGCAAACAGATGGGGAAACAGTGACAGACTTTATTTTCTTGGGCTCCAAAATGACTGCAGCCATGAAATTAAAAGACACTCCTTGGAAGAAAAGTTATGACCAACCTAGACAGCCTATTAAAAAGCAGAGACATCACTTTGTCAACAAAGGTCCATATAGTCAAAGCTATGATTTTTCCAGTAGTCATGTATGGGTGTGAGATTTGGACCATAAAGCAGGCTGAGCACCAAAGAATTCATGTTTTTGAACTATGGTGTTGGAGAAGACTCCTGAGAGTCCCTTGGACTGTAAGGAGATCAAACCAGTCCATCCTGAAGGAAATCAGTCCTGAATGTTCATTGGGAGGACTGATGCTGAAGCTGAAGCTCCAATACTTTGGCCACCGGATGTGAAGAACTGACTCACTGAAAAAGACTCTGAGGCTGGGAAAGACTGAAGGCAGGAGGAGAAGGAGACAACAGAGGATGAGATGGTTGAATGGCAGAAGTTCGATGGACAGAAGTTTGAGTAAGCTCTTGGAGTTGCTGTCCCTTGGTCTGCAAGATCAAACCAGTCAGTCCTAAAGAAAATCAACACCAAATATTCATTGGAGATCCTGATTCTGGGAAAGAGTGAAGGCAGGAGTAGAAGGAGTCAGGATGAGATGGGAGGGCTGACAGATGGGATGACTGGATGGCATCATGGACTTGACGGACATGAGTTTGGGCAAACTCTGGGAGCTGGTGATGGACAGGGAAGCCTGGGGTGCCACAGTCCATGGGGTGGAAAAGACTCAGACACGACTGAGCAACTGAACTGAACCGAATCAGTGGTTAGGACTCCATACTCTCACTGCCAAGGGCCTGAGTTCAATGTGTGGTTGGGAAACTAAGGTCCCATATCTGGCAAAGAAAAGGTGGAGAAAATGTTTACATTTTAAAAGGAAAATGAGAAATGAGTGCACCAAGCAGGGACCTAATTGGTTCAGGGACAAATACACAGGAACGGAACTAGAAAGACACATCTAACTTTTCACTGAGTGATGAGAAACTCACTTAACCTCTAGAGTGAACAGGTTTTCCTGGTATAAAGAAAGTCCGTTTCTCCTCTGGAAGGTCCACGCCCGTCTCTGCCGCTCTCCCTCTCCTCCAAGGCTGGACAGGACTTACAAGCCCCGGCTCCCCACAAGGCAGTTTTTGTCTGCTTCGCCTATTTGTGTATATGAGGGGGCCCTGCGACCCCTGCCGTGTACGCTCCCACTGGCAGGAGCCATCTTCTTCCTCCCTTCTCCCCACACTACCCACAGTAAGGGGCTGAACAAGCCATTTTTCTCATCAACGCTCACACCAGTCTTTCAACCCAATGTGGAGAGCTGGCCGAGCCTGTTCCACAGTCACCTCCACCAAACCCCGGCCGAGCTTCCTGCCTGCTGGGGCGCACGCCTGAGCCCCCTCGGACTCCGACACAGGGGCCCCCAACGGGCCAGGGCAGTAGCGCGGCCCCGAAGCGTCTCTCACGGTATCTCCCTCTGGTACTTCGCAGACCTGCTTCACGCATCTGCGCCTCTACCCCGCCCGAAGACGGCTCATGGGCGCTGCAGCGGAGTGGGGACGGGAGCGCCGCGAGGATGGACGGGGTCCCCCTTCCGAAGCCCTTTCCGCCCCGGCCCCCCGGGCTGCGCTTTTACCCGATTTGCGCTTCTGCGGCTCGGCGCTGGGCTGGGAGCAGATCTTCTTGGCCAGGCCCTGCAGGTAAGCGTCCTTCGCTAGCAGAGAAGTCATGGCTGGAGGCTCGGGGGTCGGCCGGGGCTCGCTCACCGTCCTGCTCGGAGCGAGGAGGGCCGGGGTGCAGCGTTCCGGGCCGCCACCGGGCCCTCAGGGCCCTCACCACAAGACAAGACCCTCACCACAAGATCGCCTCAGGAGACCCTCTCACAAGACCCTCACCCGCCCAGCAACGCTCGCCGGAAATCACCACGTGCGCAGGCGCGGCTGGCCGAGCGCCGAGCCGCCAGCGCGCCGCGCTCGATTAACCGGGCCTAGGTGCCGCCGGAAGAAGCCTTTGGGGCGGGAGACGCAAAGCACTGTGGGGCGGAACGCAAAGCACTGTGGGGCAGAGGCGGCTCCCCGTACGCGGCGGACCCCCGGTTACCTGGGGGCGGGGGCGGGCGACTGTAATAGACCCGCAGTAATTGGGGCCTGTTTGGAGCTCAGCCCCCAAGGGGAAGCTGGCGAGACCGCGTTCGTCCGGAAAGGACTTGCGCGCCAGGCAGGTTCCAAGCCCCGGGCATGCAAGCGATGAAGAAAACACGCGGCGGTGGCCCCGTCGAGTGTGTGGTTCTTGGTGACTAGTGATAAATTCCGAATATCGGAGGTGTCGGGTCGTGGGCTGTCGTTTCCTCCATACACTGGGACGCTGACCTCCCTCTTGGAAGGAGACAGGGCGCAGGGTTGACGTCCCGGCTCTTCTGGGTAACAGCCTCTGGGTAACAGTACCTGGCTCCAGGTACGGGGCCTCGTTCCACCTGGGTTGAGTCCTGACCCCTCTCAGGGTCACGGAGCACAACACTTCACCCCCTTTGGAGCCCGCGGTCGGTCCTCCCTGACATGCCGGTAACCACAGCCCCGACTTGGGGGGGCAACCGGAGGTTCAGACTTCCGGGCCACATGACATGCAGTAACGGTAGCAGTTTCTAATACAGTCACTAAGTATTACTATCGAGGCCCTTCTAGATCCTAGCCAGCTCTCTCCAGGCAATGGAAATGCATCCATGATCCCCATGCCCATACGGCCCCCCAGGGCCAGAAGGCTGACCTGAAGGCCAAGGTTGACTAGGCAGAGCCCAGGGGCTCTTTTCCGACAGTCACTGGGAGACTGAGTGGTCCAAAAACAAAAGGAACCAACCGATGCAAAAGGGCAGAGGTGGTTTTATTCAACAGTCTTTTACTACAAAAATAACCCAATATATGCAGCAACAGAATTAGGAAGCACTCTGCCTGACTTCCATGAGAGTGGGCAGCCCCCTTTCCCCACAGCCCTGCAGGGGCAGTCAGCTAGCAGAGGAGCCTCAGGGTGAGGCAGTGGGCAGAGCTGAGCACGGCCCCCTCCCCCACGGTAAACAGCACGCACAGGTTAGGTTTCCCAACACTGGGCACCCTCCTGCCCTGCTGCCAGGTCCTCAGTGGGACAAACTCTCCTGGAAACTCCCTTCTAGCCAGCCCAGAAAGCAGCAAATAGGAAGGATGGGCCACCCTGGAATGGTGGGGGGCACTCCTTCCCCCCAACACTCCTAGGTGGGCTGTCCCTGGGCTGACAAGGTTCCCAAAGAAGCCACAGTGGCTCCCCAAGTGGGCACCAGGGCTGAAGGGAGTGGAGGCTGGGGTGGGCCTAGAGGAGAGGACTGGATTTCGTTCCTAAAATCCTAGGAGTCTGGGGCGGGGGGTGGGGTGGGCAGGAGACTCAGGTGTGCTCCGTGGGGCCGGGGCCACTAGTGTGGGAGTGGGCAGGGGCTGCAGCCTGCAGGGGGCCGCCAGCACTGGGCTCCGGGGATGCGAGCAGAGGGGCTGAGGGGCAGTCAGCGGAGTCTGTGTCCGGGTCCAGCCTCCAGTAAGCTTCGCACAGAGGCAGATCATTAGCTTCGCATAGACTTGAGCTTTTCCACCACCAGAAACCCAGGGAGAGACAGGAGCAGGCAGAGATGAAGCCAGGGAAGGAAAGCAAGATAGAAGCAGTTAAGGAAACACAGATCACACCCCAGACCTGCATTCCCCTCCTCCCGTGTGCACAGGGTGCTGCGCCTGCTTCCGGGTCCTCCAGGGGCTCCTACAGGGACCCATTTGGGACCAGCCACTGGCAGGCTGTGTGACCTCGGCAGGTCCCTTCCACTGACCCATCCGTGTCCTTCCTGGCTCCGGCTGCCTTCCTCCTGCAGGGAGCTGCCAGCTCCACTCTTTAGCTGCAGGAACCAGCATCCAGAGGTGGTCTCCACGGTCCCTGCACTTCTCAAGGCCCCTGGGGGCAGAGACCCTGTCTACTCTCTGGGCCTGGGACTCAGCCTGAATGGGGTGTCGGTTAGAAGCAGAGGCCCTGGCGTTCTGTCCTGCAGCCCTGCACCAGCTGTGTGACCTCAAACGGAAACCCAGCGCCTTGAACTCAGGCTCCTGTCTCTAACATGAGGACAGTCTATGGCCACGCCACACTGAACGCACCAGATCTCATCTAGTGTGGGAACAGCACGGCTGGCCTCTCAGGGCAGGGATGCAGGTGAACAGAGCATGTCTCGTGGAGGCCGTCCACAAGTGTGCCCGTCCCCACACTTGTCCCACGGGCTTCCTCCCGAATCCTGCCTCTCGCTCCCGCCCCCAGCATCCAGCCTCAGAACCATCCTGGACACAGAACAGAGTTTTGCAGAGAGTGGAGGGCGAGAGGCAGAGAAAGCAAATCGTGAGCAGAAAGCGGGGAAGCGAGCCTGTGGGCAGTGGAGATGCACGCGGAGAATGGGCTGAGCGCTGGTGGCTGGGGCGGGGGGACACGCCGCCTGTGTAGGGGACAAGAAGGGAGGGGCCCACAGCTGGCTGGCCCTGGCTCAGCTGAGCCCTGGCCACCACAGGCACCACAGATGGAGGGCCTCAGCCTCTCAAAGACTCCAGGCTGGACTAGAAACCCCTCTGAGCCAGACTGACGGCCTGGAGCTAGGACAGGAGGAGCCTGGCTCTCAGGCGTTCCCCTTCAGCCCCCATTGCCCTCAGCCTCAAGAGGCAGGGCTAAGCTCTCTCCTGCAGACATTCAGTCCATGGACCTGGCCCATGGGGGCCACAAGGGGGCAAACACAAAGACATAAGGAGCAATGCCCCCAGCAGGGTCTGAAACCCCCCCCCAGGGACCACTCTGGACCCCTCCCTGAAGGCTACTATGTAGGAGGCACTTACTGTGTGTCTGCTGAGCCAATAGGCATCAGGGATGAGAGGTGGCCCCAGAACCCTCTGGAAGAGTTTAAACCACTCCAACTGAGCAGTGACACTTGTCCCTTCCCACGAAGGTAAAGGCAGGAGGGACCGTGAGGAGTGGCACTGGAATGCACACAGCAATCAAGCCTCAGGCCACAGACACGCTGGCTCTGGGCATCTTTGGCCCCAGCCTGGCCGCCACGGGACAGAAAGGAGCAATGAAAATCCATGATAGGAAAGACATGTTTATCCAGCGAGGGCGAGGGGGTGCCAACCCCGTGTCTGCTGGAGTGAGTCTTGATTTTTCCAAGCTAACGACGGATGTGTGAAGCCTCTCCAGCCTCAGCTTCCCCGTAAGTAAATTACCCCTGGATTCTGATTTCCTGGGGTCCCTCCAGCTCAAACTGCCTAGGTTTCGGAATTGTAAGCAGGCCACGAGGGCTGGCGTCTCAGGCCTTGCCCACTGCTGTGATTGGGCCTAGTGCGCAGGAGGGCTGTGGTCTGTGAATAACGCTGAGCTGAATAGGAATTCTGGTCCAAGTGCCCAGGCCTGGCGTTCAAGGCCACACTCCACTTGGATTTTCTCCTCCTCCTTCCCAGGAACCCCCACCCCGACACACAGAGTGGGTGTTCAGTGACACCCACGGCGAATCACAACCCTGGGCAAGCACTGGGGTCCTGGACGGGGGCTGGGCAGCCAAGAGCGCTGGCCCTGCGAGGCTGGGATGTTTAGACCTGGATTAGACGATTCAGACAGACAGATGGGCCCCCAGACAGAAACGCTGGCCTGGCCCTCCCAACCCTCGAGGCTTTGATTTTCATTCTGATGCCCGGGCCCCGGGAGGCAGCATCAGCTGTCTGTTGATCAGATGTTCTGACCCTGAGGTCTGCTCTGAAACCCAGACAAAGGGTTCTGTTGCCGAGACCAGGAAAGGTTTGGAAGCAAGGACCTTCGGGTTGCCGGGTGGGACTGGGCCACCCCTGCTGGCCGGGCCCGGGTCCGCAGGTCCGCCGTGCACGGGGTCCAGCCCTATTTGTACCTGGACGAGTAATACTCCTCCTCCAGCTCGTAGAGGTCGATGGAGACCTCGTCCCGCAGGGCGACGAGCTTCCGGTCACACTCCTCCCGCAGGGCGCGCAGCTGCTGGCGGCGCTGGTCGATGGCCTCGTTCACCGACGGGAAGTCGTTGAGGATGAGGAACTGCTTGAGGTCAGACACCAGCTTCATCAGGGACTCGCCGGCTCGGACCTGCGGCCGTAGGGATCAAGCGGCATGGTGAGGGGCCGCCTGCCTCCGTGTGCCTGACGCCGGGTAGGCAATGGCAGCGGTGGCCTCATCCTCGAAGTGGGGCCACGGCACTCACACAGGGTCATCGCCAGAAGTGAGGGACTAGAAGGTGAGCGAGGGGAGGGCAGGGTCCCTGGCAGCCACTGCAGGCACGTGAATTCCTGCCATGGCAGGTGCCACCGGGCCTCTGGCTTCCACTCCTGCAGGTATGATGGCCAGTCGCACACTTTATTCAATCACGTATCCTGCTTCTGAAAACCTCGAACCCCAGACAAAACTGCCGTCCATTTAACCTGCCCTGTTCTTCCTTAGTCAGGGCCAGCATACCTGCCAGTTGTGGGTCCTACCGTTTAGGACCCTGCGCTATGCATTTCCATCCTGGGTGTGGACCCATGGAAACGCTTCGTGGGTTTGCTTGTTCCGTGGCATTGAAAGGGATCAAGATGCCTGTCCTGTTTCATCTGGCCGTTTGCTTTTTGCATTTATAGAACCTTTACTTATAAGAAACCTTTGTGTATAGAGAACCTGCACTTACAGAGACTCTTCAGAGAGGAAGGGCTGACCTCTTTGTAACCCCTGCCCAGCACTGGACAGAGTGGCCGTACCCACTACATGCCAGCCCCTCCCTCAGCTGCCGAGGAAAGCCCTCCTCTCAAAGGGAGGTTTGCCCCTCTGCCCCCGGGAACCCCAGCAGACCACAGGCTTCTGGAGCCTGGACTGTCCCCTCCACCTGGTGACTCACGATGTTGGCGGCTCTCACGTGCATTTCGTAGTTGTCCTGCTCGCCCTGAGTGGCCCTTGACACCTGCGTCTCGTCCTCAATCTGGAGGGCAAATGAGAAAGTCTAGCGTGGGCAGATGCCCCGGCCCACAGGTACCCAGTGGTGGCGTTGGTGCACCCACACTCGCCACACCCTGTGGCCTATCTTGCCCTCTGTACCAGATGCTGCCCCCAGACCTCAGGCCACATGCTCCAGCTCCCCCCACCCCCCGCCCCATTCTAAGGAGGTAAGGGGCACCCTCACAGGACCAACAGATGCCCAAGTACGAGGGCTGCTGGGCCAGGTGCAAGGAGGGGTTGGCCCCATCTTTTCAGCTCGTGCACTCAGCGACCTCCTGAATGGATGAAGAAAAGGACAGTGTATTTTTTTAAGTGACCATTTTCTGAGGATTTTCTGGGTGCCAGGCACTGTGTTAAGCACTTGACCATCATCTTACGAAACTCTCAACTGAAGCCTGGACAATCTTCCCTGGGGGGCAGACCTGAAGCCGGGACAGACCTGAGTGCACTCCAGGTGTCTCAGACGGTCAATGGAGGACCCAGGAGTCCTGCTCCACCTGTCCTGTCCAAGGTCCGGGCTATTAACTGTCCCAACCCACCCACCAGGCCAGGATGCAGGCAGGGGTCAGGGCACTCTAAGAGGTAGGGACCCAGATTTCCCAGGTCCCAATCCCAGGCCTGTTGGATATTCACAAAATATCCTGACTTGGGGCAGGATGCTAAAGCTTCTGAGTCTCTGTTCCCACCTCTGAAAAGGAATTGGAGAGTAATAACCTGCCCTATAGCATTATCGTGACGATTAAATGGGACCGGACACAAAGGGCCCTCACAGCTCAGCCTGACACTACGTGAGCACTAAATATCACTGACAGCACTAGCTGCCATCGTCACTATTAAGGCTCAAGCGAGTTACAGGACTGGACAGTCATGCAGAGATGCAGCCCCACTCCAGTCAGTGGGCTTGCCTGCCCAGAACCGGCTGCTGACCCTCTCTCTGCCCACATGAGGGGCTTTCCCCAGCTTCTCTCCCGACCACATGCTATCACAATAGTCCCCAGTGACTGCTTTAGGCAGATAAACTCATCCAGCCAGACAAGGACGCCATGCTGCAGGGGACACTGAGGCACTGAGAAGGCAAGACCTCATCCAACCCCTTGCTGCTAGTAAGTGACGCTGGATCCCAGCACTGTGGCTGGAGTCCCATACAAATGCCTCCCCAGGGACTGTGATTAGCCTGGTGATTTACCTGTCTCCCTGTTTGCTGCGGTCACCCCCTCCCCCACCCTCCCAAACGTTCTCCCCATGGGGACGAGGGCCCTGCCTGGGGGCTCACTGCAGGATGGCCACCACCTGGCTGGGAGCACCCACGTGCAGTGGGTGCTGTTGAAAGCGGACGCCCCGACTCAGCTCTCCTCACTTCAGTATTGGTCTTCAAGGGAGCCGGAGACCGGCGGCCCCACCCACCTTGGCGGTCTTGATGATCTCGGTGAAGTTGTCCATGATGGACTTGACGTCGTCCTTAAGCCGCTTGTTGTAAGACTGCAGCAGCGTCTCCTTGCTCTGCGGCAGGGCTCTCTGCTGGGCCATGGCTGGGCCTCAGGCAGCGCAGGACGGGGCGGGGGGCACCTGGAAGCGAGTCTGGGTGTGAGCAGGCCAGCTCCGGCCCCTCTCTCCGCTGCAGGCGCTAGCCTGGGTAGGACCCTCGGGCTGGCTCTCCGGAGATGCCCTTTCCACCAAACGCGCGCTACGGGCTCTCCTCTGGTCTGCGCCCCCTCGGCCGGACCCTGACGACCACTCGGCCGGCGCCGGCGCAGCCCTCTCGGAGGCCAGGCTGACGCACGTCCCCGCCGGCCCGCGCGGACCCGAGGAGCCGCTCGGGTCCTATCCCGACTCTGCCTCCCCCGTCTCCACGCCGGGGGCCCTGGAGGGCCGCCCCACGACGCGTCGGGGCTCCTCCGTCCTGGGACCGACCGCCCTCCCGCCCCGCGCCAGGTGCCTCCGGGCTGCGCGCGCTCCCGCGCGGCGAGGCTCCCCGACCGAACTCGCGAGGGGCTAAACCCCACCAGAAGGACGCCGACCGAGCCACGCCGCCCCAGCTCCCGCAGTGGGTCCGCAGAGCCGGGGCCCGCTGGGTACCTCGCTGGGGGCGGAGTTGGGGGGACAAGCGCGCGCCCCTCCGGGGTCAGTCTCCGCGGTCCTTCCCTGGGGCTCCCACGGTTCTTCCCGCTCTAGGTACCGCCCCCGACCGAGCGGGAGGGAAAACGAAGTTCTTTCTCTTTAAATCCGAAATCCCGCGCCGGCGCCAGTTCTCGCGATCTCCGAGGGCGCCTACAAATTACCCACAATTCTCCGTCCTTTCTCTCTACGCCAGCCCTTCAAGATGGTGAGTCTGTTTTCCGTTCGTTGTGCCGGTTCGGCTGTCTGAGCTCTATCCGCCGCCATCCTCCTCGGAGCGCGACCGCGCGGGGGTGCCTCCACTTCCCAGAGCGAGGGGCACCCTGCAGGGCCTCGCTCAGCCACCTTGGGGCTGGATAAGACTCCCCGCCTTCGTCTGGCAGGGAGGGATGATCATCCGGGGAGAGCAGCGCCGCAGTGCGGAGCTGGGGGACGGACGGGGTCGGGGGTGGGGGGGGCTTCTCCATTTCTTAGGGGCCCGCTCAGGGGTCTCGGTCCGCGCGGTGTCTTCTCTCGCCTCTACTGTTTGGAGCCTGCCGGTCCCCGAAGAGGGGGCCCGCTGTCCCCGTCGCGGGGAAGGGGCGGCGCCGCGGGTTCGCGGACCCGCCGCGCTCGTGCAGATGATGTGAAAGAATATTTGCTATCTGAGTGATGGTGAGGACGTTCCTGACCACCAAGATCGCTGATGTACGAGCCGGAGGCGGCCTCTGGGCCCGCGCGGCGCCTGACACACGAGGGGTCGGGCTCGCCCTCGGGGGTGGCGGGGTCGCCCGCCGTCCGCGCTCGTCTTCGGGGGGCCAGGCCCCGCCCCTCTGCAGAGAAACCGGCAGAGGCGGCGGTGGCGAAAGCTGGTGTTTTTTCTCGCCCAGCCGAAGGGAAAGAAGGCTAAGGGGAAGAAGGTGGCCCCGGCCCCCGCCGTGGTGAAGAAGCAGGAGGCCAAGAAGGTGGTCAACCCCCTGTTCGAGAAGAGGCCCAAGAATTTTGGCATTGGTGAGTCAGAAACGGGAGATGTGTTTTCACGTTATCCTCGATGGAGAAAAATAATAGTTCGTTGAACCGAAGGTCGTATTCTGTCCTAGATATCACTGGGTTCGGAGTCGAGGCTTACTTGGATTGTAATTCTCACGTTTTGTCAGTTTCTAACTAAATTGTGCTCGGCTCTTAATCTCTCGCTTTGAGAGGTGGGATAGTGACGGTCCTTTCTCAGTGGCCTCACTGTAAGCCCGAACATGAGTCACCGTGGAGCCCAGGTGCTGGCCTTTGGGGTTCCGCTTGGCCATCAAGAAACGGGCGCTCCCAGCGCAGACGTGATGGCGCTGACTGCACCTTGGCTGCTTGTGGAACAGGAGGTGGCGCTATAGTCTCCTCTGTGTTCTTTGGTGTTTGTGTGCAAATGATGTAAAAGTATCTGTTACCTGGAATCTGGTGATGACATTTTAAACCACCAAGATCGCTGATGCACCTACGTCTGTGTGTTTCTATACCTGAACTTGACAAGGAGTTTGAGCCTCACCTCATTACTTTTTACTTAACAGGACAGGACATCCAACCCAAGAGGGACCTGACCCGCTTTGTCAAATGGCCCCGCTACATCCGGCTGCAGCGGCAAAGGGCTATTCTCTATAAGCGGCTGAAAGTGCCTCCTGCAATTAACCAATTCACCCAGGCCTTGGACCGACAAACAGGTGAGGTTCTGTGGCCTAAAAACACCATTGGGAAGGGATTTCTTGGGCATGGTTGCCACCCTTTCTTGGACCTGCTAGAACTCAGGCTTTTGAAGGGGCAGTGTGTGTTTTTAATAGGCTGGTTTATTAAAACTTAAAGATTTCTTGTCTAGTTCCAAAACATGACATACTGATGGGTTAATGAACTGTGTCTGAGATCTTTTGGACTGTGCTTGTATCCAGGACTGATGTAACATTTATTAAGTGATAAATATTGCAACTTCAGATCTATCTGAATTTTTTTTTTTTTTTTTTTTTGGTCAGCTACTCAACTGCTTAAGCTGGCCCACAAGTACAGACCAGAGACAAAGCAGGAGAAGAAGCAGAGGCTGCTGGCCCGTGCTGAGAAGAAAGCCGCCGGCAAAGGCGACGTCCCCACCAAGAGGCCACCTGTCCTTAGAGCAGGTGAGTGCACCTTTCCTTGAAGGTGAGTTGTGGGGCAGGCTGTTGGCAATGATGCATGAATTTCTTCCCCTGGAATCACTGTGGAGAGTAAAACCCGAGCTTTTTAACCCTGAGTCAGAGCCAGGCTGCGTGGAACTGCTTTTGTGAACAGCAGCCCCACCCCGCCCTCATGCAAACTGGCTGTGTTCTAGGGGTCAACACTGTCACCACCCTGGTGGAGAACAAGAAGGCTCAGCTGGTGGTGATTGCTCACGATGTGGATCCCATCGAGGTATGTGTGACTTGTTTGCCGGTGTTGACTGCTGGACTTAGATTGGTGGGTCCTTGTCTGTACCAGGAAGATAGTGCCAAACTAGATGCTGCGTCTGACAGGCTCTTGGTGGAGTGACAAGAATTGTCAGCTATTCATATAAGGAAGTCCTGACAAGGGGTCCAGATCCTGGCTTTTGCGATGATGTGAATTTCTGACTGAATTAAACCTTGAAGTGCAAACACATGAGCTTTTTAACCCTGAGCAATTGCTTTCACATTAGCCTTTTTAAGTTACTGCTTTTGCTCCAGATAACTCTAGAGCTAACGCTGTCTTCCAGCTTGTGGTCTTCCTGCCTGCCCTGTGCCGCAAGATGGGGGTTCCCTACTGCATCATCAAGGGCAAGGCCCGGCTGGGGCGCCTGGTCCACAGGAAGACATGCACCACCGTAGCCTTCACACAAGTCAACTCGTAAGTGCGGCGGAGCCCAGCATTCCCAAGTCGTTAAGGGAACACCCTGCCCCCACTCCAAGGTCACATAATTTCTCAGGGTCTTACTTTAAAAAGTACATTTTCTGAATCTTTGCCAATGATGGTTATGAATTTCTTCACCTGAATAAGCCATGTGGTCATGCTATATCTGAGGCAAGAGGCTTCTGTTGGAGCTAAATTGATGTCATGCCTGCTTTGAGGGAGGTGGGTAGCTTGACAGGCCAGTGACCTTAATTTCCCTCTCTGCCTTGTTAGGGAGGACAAGAGTGCCCTGGCTAAGCTGGTGGAAGCCATCAGAACCAATTACAACGACAGATACGATGAGGTAAGAAACACATTCATACAAAATATTGTCTTTGAAGCCTTTAGTCAAAGATTGGCTGCTCTTGGCTCTGAGCAGCTGTATATGCCAGTGAACTTGGAACAATGAAATAGAATTGCATGAACCAGCATGGTTTGAAAGCGTTAGAAAATGACACAGCAGGCTGACTGTCTCTCTTCTCCCACAGATCCGTCGTCACTGGGGAGGCAATGTCCTGGGGCCGAAGTCAGTGGCTCGCATTGCCAAGCTGGAAAAGGCTAAGGCCAAAGAACTGGCCACCAAGCTGGGCTGAGTGTACACTATTGAGTTTTCTGTACATAAAAGTAATAAAAAGGCTGCTTCAGCTGGTATCAAGCATTCTGGGATGGTGACAAGGACTTCATCAGTTGTGCGTCCAGTTTTCTGTGTGTGTGTGGGGGGGTACTGTGCTTGGTTTTCATTCTCAAGTTGTGCATGGGCTTCTCACTGCCACCACGGAAGCCCTGTGTGTGTGTCCAGTTTCTTAAAAGGCTGTCTTAGGTGGTACATTGGCGTTTAGGTGGAAAAAAAGGCACTTCGTGTGGTGCAGAGATTTATTTATACCAAGAGCACATGATCAGCATGAAACCAAATCTCTTGAAGTGGCTTCAGTTGTTCAGGGACAGGCTGACTTCTGCTAACCTCACACACCAGGAGTCCGACTCAGGAATTTCTTGCACCACAGGTACGAGGTGGCCGCACAGAGTCCGTACCTTGGGTTGAAAGCAGGGAACGCTGTCGGGGTGGGTGGGTGGGGGGAGGGAGTGGCGAGGCCAGGCCCCGGCTTACCAGGTGGTGATGTACTGCAGGTGCTCGTTCCTCAGGGAGACTCTGGTCTGCCCTCCGATGGGCCCGCCAGGGACTGTGCTCTCTGCAGGGACATGGAAGTGTCCTCATGGTGTCTGGGGCACTCAGCCAAGTCGGGCACACTCCCGCCCACCGACACACGCTGGGGTGTAAAGGACAGGAGGAGGTGTATACGGCCAGGAGGGAGGCATTGGGGTGTGCTGCTCGTAACATACTGAAGTCCGCGTCGATGAAGATGGGCTCTGCGCCTGTGAGCCTGGCCATGGCCTCCAGGTCCCGGTAATGCCAGTGGTTCCGCTCCGGATTGTTCTCGGGGACAAAAGGCTTCCTGGTCTCTGTGAGCCTCACCATCCCCACCAGGTCCACCTCTCCCTCGATCTGTGAGGGAAGGTGAGAGGTGCTGTGTCTCTGCAGAGCTGGGACAGCTCCTCCCAGAGGGGACAGCCCACAGCCCTCACCTGGCCTTTATGCCGTGTGTCTGGATTCACTTTCCTTCTGGGCACAAACCCTCTGTTCACCAAAATGGTGATTCTAGAGTAGCAAGAACATGCTATTTCAGGCAGGGAAGAGGTTCTGAATGCAGGTGATGAGTGGTCACTGGGCGCCTCAGGCAAACACAAGGGAAAGACTGAAGTAGAGAGAGCTGGGGGTGGGGGGGCTCCAGCCCCGGGAGTGCGGTGGGTTCATGCCCTCCCCACCGCCAACCTCTGCTGTTTCACCTGCTCAACACAGCCGGTGGTGGACGTCTCCCCACTGCCTCTCCCTTCAACTCCTGCTTTCAGTTCCCTGTCCTAGCCTAGCTGGAGCACTGGGGCCCATCCTGCGCAGAAAACCAGAAGGCGAAGGCCGAGGCCCTGGGGTTCCTTCTCAGGCTGATGGTCCAGTTTTGGGTCCTGGTGGTGGGGGGGGAAGCGGCGCTGCAGGGCTGGCACTGACTACATACCACTTTCTACTCAAACAGCCTCCTGGGAAGGCTCCCCTGACCCGAAACCCTCCATGCAAGGCTGGGGCTCCTCTGCTGGCCCTCCTGTTGCCCCATAATCACTAAGTGTCAGCCGCTGAACAGTTTCTCCAAAGAGGTCTATTTCATGCTCCTTCCCCTTCAGAGCGCAACAACGCAGACAAAGTTCAGTACTTAGCTGTCTTAATGACACCAGGATGACATTTCAAACTTTCCAAGGAGTTGAGCTGTCTGGGCAGCTTGGATTCCCCAGGGTTGGGGGCTGAGAAGGAACATGGGAACCAGTACCTCTGCCAGGCCACTCAGCACCCCTTCCCTGACATACCACTCACCCCAGTTCAGTGCAGTGGAAGGGAGTGACTACGTAGGCACCGCTCTCAGCCGCCGATGAGAGTCGGCCGGCCTCCCGGGCCTCCCGGGCCGGGTCCACCATCGTCCGCGGCATCATGTACAGCTCCTTGGAGTGGTCAAAGTGCCCCCTGACCTTCACGGGCCTGTACTCCAGGTTCTTCAGTTCCATTGGGCTATACGGGGCGGGAGAAGGGGAGCCGAGACCCACTTGAGGGTCTGCAGACCACGCCACCCACCGTGGCCTGAGCAGAAGATGCACAAGCACCATGGGGGCTGCAGGGCTGCATGCTGTGCCCTCGAAGCGGGGCTGGGTCCCTGGGAAGCATGCAGAACGAGGATCTCTGCTGCCAAACGGTCCCAG
This sequence comes from Muntiacus reevesi, assembly GCF_963930625.1. Taxonomy (NCBI): domain Eukaryota; kingdom Metazoa; phylum Chordata; class Mammalia; order Artiodactyla; family Cervidae; genus Muntiacus; species Muntiacus reevesi. The sequence continues at coordinate 2,502,779 of NC_089251.1, read as the reverse complement.
TTTTCAAGAAAAGCTTAACGCTGTGGACTCCTGTGTGAACTCAGTAAAATACAGGGGCCAAAGCGACCATCTGCAAGGCAAACATGACCCACTGTCTGCTCCCTTGAATGGGAAGGGTCATGACGACGGCTGTCCTTGTAGGCGAGTGCTTTTAAAGGAGGGAAGAAGGCAGGAGAATCACTAGGCACATCTTCAAAACACGACTCATGTCCAGACACGACAGACGTCTGCACTCCCGCCACCTAAGAACTACTGCTACGGGAGGTCGTCAGCACTGCGGGAGCCCTCAGTACACTGGGCCTGGAAACGGGTGAAGCCCAAAGGCCTTTCTACACGTGTGTGTCAGGCAGCAGCTGGGTGTCAACAAGAGGCCGAGCAGGCCCACTGAGGAGTCAGGAAGGCAAGGTGCAGCCAGGCCTCACTGCTGACCGTGAGCGAGCCCAGCCCCAGCTGGGCAGCCGCACAAACTCACTCTGCGGGCAGTGGGATGGGCTCAGCCATAACTCTCGACTCTAGCTCCGCTATCAGCTGTAGCTTCCACTTCCGACGCTGGACCTGTGGGCACAGGGCGTAAGCCCAAGTGGGCGGCAGCACAGTCAGGGGCTCAGGGCCAGGAGAGCCACATCAGCCTTTACCTGCCACGTCCCCAGGCCAAAAGCAGTCACAGGAATAAGAAGCAGAAACCAGCGGAGGAAGGACTCATCTTCGCTTTTTGTGGCAGTTGCTTCGGCTGAAGAGCTGCCACACCTGCGGGGCCTCCAGGCCAACCCTAGGAGATGTCACAGCATGGGCATGGGGCCGGAAGCCCTGGAAAGAAGAACTGGAGCGGCCAATTCCTTGAAGCTGCCCTGACTGCCTGAGAGAACGTGGAACACAAGGAGGGCGGCCACCACGGGCAGTCGGAGCTAACCAGCAGCCCCTGCGCCCGGCCCAGCTCCTAACCCAGCGCCCAGCGCAGGACCCCTACTCAGCAGTCACCGACTGAATGAGATCCAGCGATTAGGGCCTGGCTCTGCCACCCGTCATGACCCTGGGTAACTCATGGAACCACCTCATGGCTTTCCTGCAAGGACATGCTGAGACCTATCCTGTCACTTACACGCACGGACTCCCCATGCTCTGCAGAGACAGAATGTGATACACCTCAGGACAGTGGTTTACAGAGCTCTCAGAACGACTTTTCTTTTGAATCGCTCACAAATTTAAAGTTGGAAAAACGTACACAAGAGGTACCTTTAAGTTCTCAGAGCGTTGAGTTCCATCAATGGAAAGCAACCTAGGTCTTACGGAAGGTTAAAAAAGGCAGGCCTGGACCAGACTTACAGCCGCCTTTCCTGGGCGCACAGGGCTCTAAACACAAACACCCTTTGCTGAACCGCGGGGACCACACGCCAACTGTACAGACAAGCCATGCTTTCCTTTAGGATCCCAGACGGCTTCGGTCTCGGGTCGGCCCCGCCTCAGCCTGAGGCGGCCTCGGGCAGTGGCTGCACTTGTCGGCCGGGTGGCAACACGGAGAACAGCCCGCGCGCACCCAGGGCCCGACTCCCGAGGCTGGGGCGGCAGTTTCAGAGATTATCGCGACACCCTCGTCCCCCGGCAAAGTGAACGCACGGAATGAAACGCTTTCCCCGGGCGCCCGGGGCGTCCCTGCACGAGAACTCACATGCGCGCGGGGCGATCCCCAGGACGCTCCTCCAGACGACGCTGGCCGGGGTCTGCGGAGACGCGAGAGGCCGGCTGAGCTCACCCACTCCGAGGGCGCGCCCGACCGGCCGCACCCCGGCCCGGCCGCACCGCCCCGGCCCGCTCACCGTCCCCACGCCCGCCGCGCAGGGCAGCGGCCGCAGCCCCGCCGCGCGCAGCCCCAGCCGCAGCACCGCCGCCGCCATCGCCCCGCCCGCTCACTTCCGGGCCCTGGAGGCGTTTGCTTCCGGGACGTCGCTCGGCCCCGCCTCCGGCCCGCCCCCCGACCCACGTGGTTCCGGCGAAGGTCGGCGCCCAGCTCCGCGCGCCGAGCCATGAACGAGCTGCCGGCCGACGTGCGCGCCTTTCTGCGCGAGCACCCGAGCCTGCGGCTGGAGCCCGGCGCCTGCAAGGTGGGAGCGGGGCGGGGGTGGGGTGCGGGAGCCCCACGGCGGGCCCCGAGACCCCCAGCGCCCGGACCCCGTGACCGCGCCGCGCTCCCGCCCGCAGGTGCGGTGCGCTCTGACCGGCCACGAGCTGCCCTGTCGCCTGCCCGAGCTCCAGGTCTACACGCGCGGCAAGAAGTACCGGCGGCTGGTCCGCGCCTCCCCGGCCTTCGACTACGCCGAGTTCGAGCCGCACATCGTGCCCAGCACCAAGAACCCGTACGTGGCCGGGCCAGGGCGGGGCGGCCGGGCAGTGCCCGGGGAGACCCGGGGAGGGACAGTTTCTAGTGCTGAGTCTGGCTGGGACTGGGTAGACTTCGGAGCCCCGACCCCTCCCCGCAAAGTGAGCGCTCTTCAGAGATGCGGCCAGTTTGGCAGCGCCCAGCCTCCCTTCTGATAGGAGACCTGAGATGCAGGTGGGAGTTCTGGAGCTGAGTCACCTGGGACCCCAAGTGAGGCCCCCATCTCGCTCATGTCTGTATGTGTGTGTGTTCAGTCGCTCAGTCGTGTCGGACTCTTTGCGACCCGGTGGGCTGTAGTGCACCAGGCTTTTCTGTCCTTCACCATCTCCTGGAGCTTGCTCAAATTCATGTCCATTGAGTCGGTGTTGCTAGCTAACCATCTCATCCTCTGTCGTTCCCTTCTCCCCTTGCTCTGAATCTTCCCCAACCTAAGGATCTTTTCCACTGAGTCGGATCTTCGCATTAGGTGGCCAAAGTATTGGAGCTTCAGCTTCAGCATAAGTCATTCCAGTGAACATTCAGGGTTGATTTCCTTTAGAAGTGATTGGTTTGATTTTGCTGTAGAAGGGATTCTCAAAGGTCTTCTCCAGCATCACAATTCAAAATCATCAGTTCTTCCGCACTCAGCTTTCTTTATGGTCCAACTCTCACATTCATACATGACTACTGGATGGTAGTGCATTACAGTGGTACCGTCTGCATATCTGAAGTTGATATTTCGTTTTCTTTTTGTAAACACGAGGTTTGCCACCTGGCCTGTGTGCTTCGTAGAGTGTTGGTGCACTTGTGGTCTGTCACCTGAGGTTCTGAAGGCGGTCATTTTCCTTCTTTAGTTTAAAGGAGAGCTTTGATTTAGCCGAGAGGGCATGGTTGACAGTAATAGTCAAGATGAAGGGGGGGTGGCAGACAGTCCCACTGTCCAGCACTTTGTGAAGCGGTGGTTCACATGCCTCTCCTGCTGGAGCAGTCTGGGGAGGCTGGCCAGGCTGTCTAGGCCTGTTTTCTGGGTGGACGGTGAGGCTGTCTGGAGGAGTGGCAGGCTGCAGTTGCTTGGAAGAATCCTGATGCCTAAGCCACACGGCAAACCTCCCTCATCAGACTCTCTAGGGGTGATTCTAAGATGTGGCCATGGTGGAGAGCTGTGGGTCTGGACCCTGGCTTGTGAACTGTCCCTTAGGCGCCAGCTGTTCTGCAAACTCACCCTGAGACACATCAACAAGTCCCCGGAACACGTCCTGAGGCACACCCAGGGCCGGCGGTACCAGAGGGCGCTGCAGAAGTGTGAGTAGCCTCGGGGACGTGGGTGTCTGGGTGCTTGCGTGCTCTCCCCAGGACCAGCACCCCTAGAAGGCAGAAGCGGCAGCCCAGTCAGCCTTTGGTGGCCCTTGGTGGATGCACCAGGCCCGGTCCCAGCACGGTGAGGAGAGGGTGATGGTAGAGACGGCTCAGAGCGAGCAGCAGACTCGGAGTGACGCGGGTTGGGTTAAGTGCTGTGAAGGAGACGGTGTTGAAGCATCCCCAGGTGGGCCTGCCTCACACAGGAGGCTCTCTGAGGGTTTCTCTTCAGACAGGACTTGAGGGGCTGCTGGGAGAGTGCTTGGCTTGGCCGTGGTGGGGGGGGGGGTCTGTAGGATGGTTACTGTGCCACCAGGCAAGTGGACTTGGAAAGGCAGGTGGGGACGAGACCACAGAGGGTCTTGGCAGCTGTGGATGGGAGTGCGCTGGAGGGCTAGAGCCGGGACTTCATGAAGCATCCAGGGAGGGGTCCCAGCTGCTCTGCCTGAGTGGATGTCAGTCTCCGGGCGGCAGGCTGGCGTGGCTTCCTGGAAACTGGCTGGAGCCGAATGAACGGGTGTTCCAGGCCTGTTCGGTCTCCACTGGCCCGCACCCCCAGACACCTGGCTGCTCTCCCCAGAGGAGCTGAGCTGAAGGCTCTCCTGCTGTTTCCCTGGAGGGTGGCAGGGCCCCGGGCCAAGCCCAGCTGTGTGCCGGAGGATGCTGGGGAGACGCGAGGGAGCCAGGCAGCGTACCGGTCTGTCTTACAGATGAGGAGTGTCAGGAGCAGGGCGTGGAGTTTGTGCCGGCCTGCCTCCTGCACAAGAGGAGGAGGGAAGACCAGCAGGATGGTGACGGGCCGCCACGTCCTAGAGAAGCCTTCTGGGAGCCCCCATCCAGCGATGACGGCGCCGCCCCGAGTGACAGTGATGACAGCATGACAGACCTGTACCCGCGTAAGCTCGAGTGCTCGGGACCCGGGTCACAGCTGTCCCCGCGGATTCCATCAGCAAGCCTCTCCCTGCTGCTGCATGTCCGCCTCTGGTCCTGGGCGGGCTGACCCCTCGGCATAGGCGGTGCACTTGACCTAAGACAGCGCAAACCTCTGCCCCTTGCAGCTGAGCTGTTCACCAAGAAGGACCTGGAAGCGACTGGGCCTGGGGATAGCACCGACAACTTTCTGACCGAGGACGAGGACAAGAGGCCGAGGGGCCCCCGAGAGACGGGCCCTGAAGACAGTGGGGCCCTGGGAGTGGGCCGGGAGCGCGTCCTCAAGCGCAGGAAGGTAGTGTTGTCTCCCAGGGTGCCGGCGCAGCAGCGGTTTCCTGTAGCCGTGGGTTTTAACTTCTTTAGAAAAAATCAGATCCTTTTTTTCTTTTACAACTGAAATTTCAAGCCAGCAGTGTACAAGACAGGTGCTGGCGGGGCTGCCTCCTGGTCTGCGCCTTCACAGAAGGGGCTGCACGGAGCAGGCTCAGGGCCCCCGCTCTAAGGCAGGGCGGCCCGGGCGCAGCGCAGGAACCTTGAGGAGAGGGCTCGATCAGAGCCCCCGGAACCTCTGAGATGGGCAGGAAACACGGTTCCGTCAGTGATGCAGCACTGGGCTGGCAGAGGGCGGGGCGGGGCTGTGCGGCCTTTAACTGCCCCGCCGAGTCATCAGGGAAGCCGCAGGCAGAAAGCTGCCCAGGGGTTCCCACTGAAGTCCCTTCCCCCCTGCGGGCTGGGGTTGGGGGCAGGCTCATGACACCCCAGCATCGCATCAGAATGCCCTGCTGATGGGAGTCCTCTGCTTATGCCACAGAAACGGTCCAGCTCCTTGAAAAAGAAGTTCAAAAGTCACCACCGCAAACCTAAGAGCTTCAGCTCTTTTAAACAGTCGGGTTAATGAAAGATCGCTGGGGACAACGCATCTTGAGAGAATTCTGAAAGTCCTCGGAAGTAGCCTGCCAGGGTCCCCACTGGCCCAGCTGGTGTCCCAAGACCTGCTCCACGCACTCCTCGCTTGCTGCCCCTGCACGGCTGAGGTCTGACCCCCACACCCAGGGAGCAGCGCAGACCCAAAGGAAGACCTCCATCTGGACACGGTCTCGGGCGACGCCTGGCGGGAGCACCCAGAGATCGCCCTGGCCAGGCCCCACCTGGCTGGCGGACACCAGAGGACCACACTGCGTACAACAAATGCCATTATTTATTTTGACGTGTCTCCAAAAATCAAAATGTTTTCAAACACAACTAAGATATAAAATACAGCATGAGATTTATACCTATTTCCCACAGAGAGCAAAAAAAAGTTTTTTGTTTTTTTTTCCTTCAAATATTGTTTTTGCTCAAACCAATTCAGTAGGTCCTTTTTCCTCTCACATAAGCATCTACCCTGCCTGAGTGTGGCCCACTCAGGGGCAGGGGCGGTGGAATGGTGACCATCAGGGGTCAGTCTGCTCTTACAAACCAAAACCTGCCACAGAGCAGCTGCGGCCTGGCCAAGCGCGCTGCTCCCTGGGCCGGGAGGCTGGGTGACTGGGCAGGGTGCGCAGACAGAGGCCACCCTGCCCAGACTGACACCGAGTCTGCCCCCTGCGTGGGAGCGCCCGCGGGACGGAAGTAGAAAGCCCTCCATCCTTATAAATACTTGGGGAGCAGGGAAGTGGGCTCCTGGGGGTGGGGTGTGAGGAGCCTCTGCAGTGGTGGGGCTGGGGGAGGGGGGGACACACGGGTGGTGCTGGAAAGGTGGCGATGGCTCCCCTCAGGTTAGCTGGGTCCAGATGTAGGGAAGGTTCTAGCAGCTCTGGTGGGTAAGAGCCAGCCTCCCCCTGCCCTTTGAAGCTGGCCAGGGACTCGAGTGGATCGGGGTGGGGGTTGCTCCCCTCATCCTGGCTCAACACGAAGGTCCGTGTGGATCCGGGTTCAGGACTGGCCCCGGAAACCCCAGGGAAGGCCCTCAGGTCAGGCTCGTACCCCCAGCAGGTGAATCCAGAGAAGACGGGGCCTGCTCCAAGGCAAGGCTTGTGAGACCTCAGAGGGCCTGGCCCCCAGGAGGACCTGGGGAGGGGTCCGGGGGTGGCACAGGGGTTGTGGTCACCTGTGGCCTCTGCTACCAGGCGGACGAGTGAAGAACAGCGAGAAGAGCTCACGGCCCCGCCCCCAAGAAGAGAAACACAGTATAAGGCAATGTTAGAAAACTTTAAATACAGGATCAAGATCCAATCGGTAAGGCATCACAAATCGTAAAAAGTAATTGGGGCTGCATTCAGCATAGCAAATAGACAATCTGAGCAAGCAGCGGCCTCATGAGTGCGGGGAGCGAGCAGGGCCGGGGGATGCCAGGCCGGCTGCGGCTACGGCTCTGGGATGGTCGGCCTGAGGTAACTGGTCTGAGTGCCCGCTCCGGCCCAGCCCAGCCCGCAGCGGCAGCTGCTCCCTGGCTGGGCACGCAGGTGCCGACGAGGCCCACGTGCTGCCAGGCCTGGGCTCCAGCCCCTGCGGGCTCCGGGTGGCCTTTCTGAGGGCCTTGTCCCCACCATGAGCCCCTCGCAACTCCCAGGCATCGCCCCGCGGAAACCGTACTGGCCCCAGCCGCTTCTCCGAGGAACGCCCTGGCCGAGAACCGCAGCCTCGGCTGCCGCTCTAATACTGCCTTATTCTTTGGGTCTGGGGTTTCTCTAAACGCTCTCACCAGCCCTTAAGAGGCTCACAGCGCAGGGCGGAGACCACGGGGAAGGCACTGGTGCGAGTCTGAACCAGTGTGTTGGTGTTGGGCTGGGCTACCCTGATCATTGAGTAGTTTTAGCTAAAAAGGTAAACTTCAAAAAAAAATAAGAGGGAGACTGGTCTGAATGATACACAAATGTATCTGCTCACAGTACGGCTTCCAGGTCCCCACCCCAAAAATGAAACAAAAAAAACGGGCTGACAGGCCACAGCCAAGCAAGATGCCCACTCCAAGAGGCCACAGCCCTGCCCTGGGGTGGGGGGCGCTGACCTCGGCCGGCCGGCTCCACGCGGTCAGATACCAGGCTGTGGGTCCATAGCAGGTTTAGCCATTAATTATCAGGTGTCTGCAAATAAAGTTCTCAAAACATCTGTGCCTTTACCAAGGGAGGGAAGGGAAGGGGGTACAGGAGATGCTGGCAGTTACTCAAATCCACCCTGAACCAGTCCTCGACGGCCGCAGGCCCTAGCCAGGCAGGGAGGACTCTGTTACCATTCTTTCTTCTTCTCGTCCATGGAGACGCCCCCGGGGCCCAGGGCCACCACCAGGAGCAAGCCTCCAATCACCGACATGGTCTGGAAGAAGTCATACTTGAGGAAGTCGTGCATGGGCTTATAGACGGGAATGGTCCAGAAGGCGTTGAAGTACACGTTGATGGCAAACAGCCAGACGACAAGAGTCAAGGCGGCCAGCTTGGTTTTAAAGCCGATGGCCACCAAAATCATCAGAGCCGTGCCCACGATGTTCTGGAGGATCTGCGTAGGTTGAAAGGTATGGAATGAGAATGAATGTGAAGAGATGTGTCCCATTTGATATGAAGGCGAGTTCCAGCTGCCCGCATCCCCGCAGGCCCCACAGCAGAGTGGAGTAACTCAGCGTATGCCGAGAGCTTCACAAGCAGGGAAGGAAAAGAGGTGCTACCGAGGCGAGGGCAGCAGAGGCCGCCCCGGAGGGAACAAGGTCTGCAGTTCACAGGCAGGGTTATTAATGGGCTCACTCACGGCTGACCCTAGGAACCCTGTTAGCTGGACCACACTCCCCAGGGCTGCTCAGGATCAACCGCTCCCTGCCCCCAGTGCCAGGAGCCCCTCATGGGGACCCTGCCCAGCCAGGGCCCCAGCTCTATAAGATCCTAGGAGCCAAGGATGAAGCCTTCGACTCTGCAGCCCCAACCCCTGGCGTGCAAACAGGACACGCTGCAGGCGGGCGTGCCTGGAAGGAGAGAGAAGCAGGTGTGTGTGCTGGGATCCTGCTTCCCCCACTGGAGGGGCCCTGTGATGAGAGGTCAGGGCAGGACGGCCCCTCGGCGGTGTGCGGCGCGCAGAGAGAAAGGGGCAGTGCCTTCCAGAAGGCCGGGGATCGGCCGGGGAGACGTACCGAGAAGAAGCTGGCGTCGAAGTGGAGCAGCGTCATGAACATCAGCACCAGCAGGACGCGGCCTCCGAGCTGCATGTACTGCCTGGGGGAGCTCTCGCGCACGGTGGGCACGCCTGCGAACATGCTCTTGCCCTCGGAGCGGGACTCAGCCAGCAGCAGCAGCAAGCCGCCTCCCAGGGCCAGGTTCCTGCGGGACACCCCGCGGCGGTCACTCAGGGCCCCCAGGCCCCGCCTGTGCTGGGCGGCCGGGTCGGAGGGCCCCGCAGGAAGGGGACTCCGCTGACCAGCGCCCCCCGGACCCTCAGCCCTCATGAGACGTGGGGTCCTCACCTGTGTTCTCGGGGTTCGGGGATGGGGAGGAAAAGGCCTCACCAACGTCCACTACAGAGTCTGAGCAGCACAGTGTTGACCCAGAGAAACTCACTTCAACCAGGAGCTCCTGACTTTAGAGACAGGAGGACATACACTAGCCACCGACCAGGAGACACCCACCTCATCAAAAACTTCAAGTCCCACAAGATGCTGTAGGCGATCGTCTGAGGAACAGAGGAAAAAGAAACTGGAGTCTCAGCATTTCCAGACAAATTTGTGTTTTTACAGAGTTAACAGCATCAGGTAATTCTTCCAACATACGTGAGAAATCTAAATACAAGACAGACAAAACCCTTTCGGGACCAACAGCCCCAAACTCAGCAAGGGGCCCAGCGTCCCTGGGGTGGGTGGTGGCCCAGACCTCTCGACGAGCCCCCGCTTCCTCAGAGCCCCCGCTTCCTCAGAGCCCCGCTTCCTCAGAGCCCCCCGCTTCCTCAGAGCCCCCCGCTTCCTCAGAGCCCCGCTTCCTCAGAGCGTCCCTCCAGGGGCTCGGCTCTAAGCAGGGCGACAGGAGGGAGACCCGCTCACCTGCAGCGCGATGATGCCGAAGAGCCCGAAGCAGGCGTACTGCACGAAGTTCCTGCTCAGCACCAGGATACAGCCAGCTGCAAGGAGGCTGAGGTCAGGGCTGCGGCCCCCCACCCCGGCCGCTGGCACTGCAGCAGCCCAGCCGCCCACCCCGAGCAGAAAGCAGCCTCTGGCAGGGGGCGGTCTCTACCTATCAAAAGCCCTGGTCCAGAAAGCAGACTCCTGGCTAGAGTCGCGTGTGTTAGAGGCAGCTCTGCTGGGAGCCGCAGTCCTGTCCTATCCCTGGTGGACGGGTGGCGGGAGCCGGGCCCAAAGCCCACGTGGCCGCACTGGTGTCCGAGGCCCGCCCTTCTCCGTTTGCCGCTGTTTTCTTCTCCAGACCCCAGGTTCAGGGTTCCCTGGCTCCTCACTGGCCGCCCCCAGTCCCTTGTACCTCCTGCTCTGGGCACTGAACCCAGGGCCGCAAAGCAACGCAGCCAGGACTATACACAGAGCAGCCAGCCAGGGGCCAGCAGGGCTCGCTGCCAGGCCCGCCCGGCGCCCCGGTGGGGGCAGCGGGGCGCAGGCCGCCGCCCGGGAGGCCCGCTGGGGGCCAGGCGCCACTCACTCAGCTGCCCGAGCAGGTTGAGGAAGACGAAGGAGGAGGCCAGCCAGTAGCCGCAGCTCCAGGTGGTGTCGATGTAGTCCCGCTGCTCGCCCCACTGGAGCCACATGCGGATGCCGTCCTCCAGGAACGTGCTGATCAGGCAGAGGCGCGCCACGTGCGGCAGGTACTGCTTGGTGACGCGCAGGAACTGCGGGCCGGGAAAGCTGCGGTGAGGCCCGGCGCCCGCTGCCAGACCGCCCAGGGGTCGGAGGGCAGGGGGGCGTCCGGGCAGCCTGCCTGGAGGCCAGGGAGCGCTCAGTCCAGCCCCCGACCTCCTCCTCTGTCGTTGCAGCCGGCGTGTGCGTGTCAACTACAGTCAGCACCCGTGGAACTGCTGCAGGACACCACGTCCACCCTCAGCCAAGGGCGTGAGAGGCCAGACTGGCCCAGGGTCTCTCTGCCGCAGCGCTGCTGCCCCGGCACGCACTGTGTCCATCACGGGGCGTCCACGAACGCCGTGAGACCTGCCTGGCCTCGCTACCCTCGAGCCGCTGGGGCAGCCCCGCTCCCGCACTGACCGCTGCAAACGCCTGCAGACACAGCTTCCTCCTGCCCCATGCCAGCCAGGCCGTTCACGACGGCTGACCCGGAAACACACACGCACCTTGAAACCGAGGGACAAATGTCATTCGGGTGAACCACACGCACTTTCTCTTCCCAGGCACTCGAAGCGGAGGGACAAAGGGAAAGACGCCCCGTGACACACGCTAACAGCAGGAACCCGGGAGAAAGATCGGGCACCCGCCCACGTGACTGGCGTGTCGGCAGCCAGAGTCCGAAGGGCACCCGTGAGTGTGACCCTCGAAGGGACACCGAGTGAGCGTCACAACCTCTGAGGCTGGCTAACCTGCTGCTGGAATAAACCAAGGTGTGCCTGGGAGCGTTTCTGCCACTTCGGTGCTTTGAAAAGCTGACTGGAAGTCCTAGGCGCTGCTAGAGCCGTCCACCATGGTTAGCAGGCTGCCAGCCATTTAGACCAAGCTTTAGTTGTCAGTTCTGGCTTAGCTGGCACAGAGACGCCTCCCCTCCCCCGGGCTCTGGGCCACAGCAGCCTGCCCTGAAGACAGAGGGGTGAAAGGCCAGGCGTCCACGCTCTCCACGTTCCAGAGCCTGGACCCTGAGGTGTCACTTGTGCACGCGTCTGCTTGGCCCCTGACCCCCACGGAATCGCGCCGGAGCCCCAGGGAGAGAGGGAGATGTGCAGACAGGCGGGTGGGCGGCCCAGGGCAGGAAGCCAGGGCTGGGGCTGACGGCGGGTGCTGTCGCCCTGGCTCTGACCCGACGGCCAGCGCGCCGTACATAAGCCGAGTGAATGCTTTGGTGGGGGCGGGGGGTCTCCACTACCCTACAGAGCGCGGACCAGCGGGTTAACAGTCGCGAAGATTCTTTCCAACAGTAATGAGCAGAGGAAAAAAGCGAAGGACAATGAACCTTGTCTTTAAAAGAAAAAAAAAAAGAGGTCCCCAATACACCTACATGAAGTCTGGAGGCCACATAGGTAGAAGCACTTCAGATCAGGAGCTGTGGGGACAGCGGACGCCACACCCCCTCCCGTTTCTGCCTCGGGGCCTGAATCAAAACGCCCAGCAGCAGGGTAATCATCCAGCCCGGGAGGCCCCGCCACCAGCCAAGAAGTCCTGGCCACGACACAGGCCTCAGCAGGGTGTCGACACCTGGGGAAAGCCGTATGAGGCTGGCACAGCCCACCAGGGGGGCAGTGTGGACTGTGAGCCCCAGGCAGGGGCCAACTCGCCTCCACTGGCCCCCAAACCGCAAGACGGAGGCAGTGTTTAAAGCCTCCATGACATGTCTGCACTCTTAATTTGAGTGTCTGGGTCAAGGGGATTAGACAGCGGCAGAGAGAAGTTCTCTTCGGACAGGTAATTCACTCCTTCCAAGTGCAGACATGCCAAGACAGACATCTCTCTGCGTTAGAAAAAACTGCAAACATTCAGGTATCTGCGCTCTAAACTAAGCACATCTCAGTGATAAAGAATCCGCCTGCCAGTGCAGGAGATGTGGGTTTGATTCCTGGGTCAGGAAGATCCCCGGGAGAAGGAAATGGCAACCCACTCCAGTATTCTTGCCTGGGAAATCCCATGGACAGAGGAGCCTGGCGGGCTACAGCCCATGGGGTCACAAAGAGTTGGACATGACCTAGCAGCTAAACAACAATGTGGGCTGGGTTTCGGGCTATTTTACATATCAGGCCACAGAGCCTCTCTGTAACCAGCCACGTCTAATGAGCACTTGTTTGGACTGAACACGGAGGAGGACGGCTAGGTGTGACAGCGTGAGGCCAGCCCCAGTCTGAACCTTGCCTGCACACATCGCGGTCTCAGCGTCTGGCCCCTGGACCCCCACTGTGCTGCAGACAGCGTGCCCTCGGCACGGCAGGGGGGCCCCTGAAGCAGGCACCCAGAGGCCACCGGGCCAGTGCTCACACTAAGCCGGCCTCCTGCACACACCATGGGTCCTGAGGCCGGGGCTGCCTGCGGCCCATGCACCCAGAGTGGTCACCCATGCCGTGTGCCGGGCAGAGGATCACAATGGGAAGGCCGGAGGGAGACGCTGAGTGGGCAGGGCCTGCAAGACAAGGGACAGGGTCTGTCACCCTCTGGGGGGGCAGGCCTTTCGCAGGAAGGTCAAGTATGCCATATGGGTCCTAAGCAGGACCCCATCTGAGGGCTCACCTACAGAGCTGAAGTTTCTGTACAACGGGCTGTGGTTTCCGAGCGGCAGGGATTTAAGCGGCAGCTGTACCCAAGCTGGGACGTGGCTCTGTGACATGGCCATCACATCACACAGCCACCTGCAGCTCCCAGAGAACACAGGGAAACCTACTCTCTCTGAGTGCTCAGGACAAAAGGGACTTGAGGAGAACAGGCTACAATTCTTGGTTCATGAGAACTTGCAGGCAGAGGCAAGAGGTGGGTCAGGCTCCCATGCACCCTGAGAACTGGGGCTGCCCTTCTCCAGGGCCGCTCTGAGCCTGCACACCCCAGAAGATTAGAGCCTGCAGTCAGGGACCTCCGGCCCATCAGGCTGAGTCAGGGCTGGTACTTGAGGCCAGTGACTCACAGGGGCACATCCACCAGGACCGCCGGACTCCCGGCCGAGTCTCCCCAGGAGCTCTGTAAGGCCATGCAGCACCTGGAGGTCCAGAAAGAGGTGTCGGTCGGCCCTGGGCTGGAGAGAGGGCCTGGCTTCCCCACTGAAAGCCCACATGGGACACAGCACCAGGAGAGAGGAGCAGGGCCAGGCTGCTCCTGACCTTCTGGGAGAAGCCCCGCTGCCGCCGCCGCCGCCCCCGCCACCCCCGCCCCGCTCCCCAAGAGGCAGGGAGGCAAGGCGCCTTCTCAGAATCTCCTGTCTGAGATCGGAGCAGGGGAGAGTGAGTCAGCCGGCTCCTCTCTGCCCTCTCCCTGCTCCTTTTTGGTGTGAGTCTGGAAGCCCCTGTGGGGGAGGGATGACAAAGGAACGGAACACGGAGAAGCCACCCAGCACCGTCCCAAACCCGACCCACACCGGGGCTCCACACGGGTTAAGGCACAGCCCGAGACCTGGGGGCTACGGAGGCCCGGCTCAGTGTCCCGCCAGGGCCGTTCCCGCTCCCCAGCGCTTGACCAGAGGCCAAAGGGAGCTCCCGGAGGTGAGAGCGCCCAGGACTGGCTCTGTCCTGCCAGAGGACAGGTGGAAATACCAAAGGCCACACGGACAGCAAGGCCTCATGCAGCTTATCTGTCACCTTGGTGACACAACCCATTAAGTGCTAATATTATTTACTGGGGCAAATGTGCTTGGGAGTCACAGCCTGCAGCCTGGCCGTGAGTCCCAGCGGCAGGGGATGGGCGTCATTTTGGATTGCCGAGTTCATGAGTCTCTGGCCCCTTCAGACCCAGGCTCAGATGGCTTCCGGATGCCAGCTTCCGCAGACAGCTCTCTCAGCACTTTCTCCAGCAGGAGGACGCTGCCCTGCCACCCAGGGCAAGGAGCCTGATGCCAAAGAGGCAGCTGAGCCTGCTGGCCGCAAGGAGCCAGACCACTCACCCACACTCATGCCTCTGCAGGCCTGAAGGAAGGTTGCAGCTTGCCGACTCAATGTGGTGGCCCACCAGGAGCGTGCAAGACCACACAGACCTCCCTCTCTGCATCTGAAGACGGAAGCACTGTGGCCCAAGCTCCCGGGACCCTGGGGCAACACAACGAGTGTGCACGGACAACCTGGCCCCATGCCGGAGCACTGGAGATCCCGGGTTACCGTCGTGGCTCTCAGGGGACACACGGCCCTTCTGAGACCCCGCTCACTTCTGGCCGGCTTTCTGTCCCTTCATTTTTGCTTTTCTTTTTCCGAAGATGAAGTTAGAAAAGACAGATGTGTCATGTTTATATTTATCGGTCACATCAGTGACTTTCATGACATTTCCCCAATCCCTCCAAGGGAGATCATTTTCATCCTAAAAGCCCAGACATTCTGCACCTTTACTGTTGGCAGCTGGCTTAACACTATGTGGTCAACGGCAAAAAACAAAACCGCCAGCCCAGCTGGGCCAGACTCTGTCCACAGGAACCCACCGCTTTTGCTCTGTGCCCCGTCACCCATCCACGTCTTTCTCTCACACCTGGGAGAAGCAGCTCCTAACTTTGGTGGTGACAGCACAGCCCAGCCCCGCCCTCCCGAGTCGCCCACGGAAGGGCACAGAGGTGTCTGCGGACAGCTGTCACCATCAAGGTGGGCTCTGGCCCTCAAAAACTGACCGCAGGAGCCTGCCCTGCCCGGCAGATGCAGCCTTGTTTTCCCAGATCTTAGGCGGCGTGCTCTCTTACAGAAAAACACCAGGCATGAGAAGCATCTTGCGTGTGACACTGGGCTTTGCCCAGGGCTTTGGCCCCAGGAGCCTCAGCAGTGAAACCGGTACAGGTTGATCCTGTGCGCCCCTCGAGGGCCTTTCGGTTCCAAGATTCTGCTGCTTTCATTTAAAGCAAACAAAATGCATGGAGAAAAAAAGAGAAAGGATTACGTAAAGAGAGTCTGATTTTTTTTTTTTTTTGGCAGGAGGAGGGTTTATCATTTGATAGTTGGCAGCAACTTGAGTGGAGACATTTTATCTAGATTCAGTTATGAAATTCACTTGCAAAACCGGGGTTTTTCCGGGCTGCAGAGAGCGTGTACGAGGCTCTTACGGCTACCATGGCTGCACGGAGCCGTCTCCTTAGGTGGCGGCTACTTGGGGAAACAAAACTGGGTCACTAAAATCATGTCAATGAAAGCGGACTGGCTTGGTTTTTGAGAGCTTTCTCTACAAATTGTTTGTGCAAGGGATACAACTTTTAGATTGTAAACACAAAATCATGACCTGAGGGAAAAACATTTCTTAAAGTTGACTGTTTTAGCCCCACACTGTTTTATAACATAAGCAGCTCACAGGAAAGTGGGGCTGGGAGAACCCGAAAGGGAGGCCACGCTAGAGAGATCGCATCCGTCAGGGGAACGACAGGAAATCTTGTTCACCAATAACTGATTAGAAAACAGCTCACTTAACTATTGTTTAAAAATCTCTCTCTCTCTCTCACACACACACACACACACACACACACCCCTTCCAGTGAGCCCAGCCTTGGAGTACGATGAATTATAACCACCCCCATAAAAACAAACTTAAACCTCACTACTTTTAACTCTGACGAAGCCACACACCCATTAAGTAACCAAACACAGCATGGCGGTTGGGCCGGCCGCAGCTCTTCCTACAGGTCTGTAGACATAACGGGACACTTTCAGAAGTAAAAGGTGCACGGCTAAAGAACCACCGCCATGGTGTCCGGGCCAAGCTTGGTCGAAGGAGACGGTGGGAGACCCTTTGCAGGACCTGGTTCTGTCCGTCTAGATCCCGAGCTCCTTTAGCAGTGACTCAGTGGCCTGTTCCAAGGGCCCGCTTCCCTGTTGCTGGGAATGCCACCTGGACACTCCTGGTCTCAAACAGGAAGGCAGGCGGCGCCTCCCCCAGCTGTGTGTACAGGCAGATACCCATTCATTGCAACGCGGGGCAGAGTCCAGACAGGCAAGGAAGATGGAAGGGAAGGGTCAAAGGGACCCCGTGAACCCAACAAGTCAGGGACACAGCAAAGAAACAGTGCCGTGGCTTTCTGCAGTGGGGGTGCCTACCCGGGCGCCCCCCTTTCCACCGGGAGGACCCCCTCAGGCCTCCAGTCTGACCAACCCCCCTGTTCAGGATCCGCCCCCTAAGAATGCCCAGTGGAAGGACACGCGTGCAGGGACGACCCAGCGGTGCAGAAAGGCGAGGACGCTCCCCAAGCATCCCCCATGCCACCCCGGGGCCTCAGGCCCCTTCTCGGGAGGCGCGGAGACAGCCGCTGGCGCCCCTCGGCGTCTAGGACGAGCCGGGCCGGATCCGGCAGGGAGGACAGGCCCACAGAGCTGGGCGCCCGAAGCCCGGGCCCGGCGAACACACCCAGGGCGCCCCGGCGCGCAGGCGGCGCAAGGGCGGGCTGGGCCCCCGAGGACGAGTTTGGGGGTGCCCCCGGCCCGGGCAGGCGGCGAGCCCGGGAGGCAGGGCCCGGCTGGGGGAGGGGAGCGAGCCCGGCGGGGTATCGGGGGGTGGGCGCCCGGCCCAGGCCTCGGGGCGGCCCGGAGGCCGGCTCCGCGGGGCACGGGCGGGGCCCCGGGGGCACCCAGGCCGGGGGCCCGACAGGAGGGCGGGAGTTGGGGGGCGCCGCGGGACGACGGGCCCGCAGGCCGCACCTGGTCGGCGAAGTCCTCGGCCGTGCCCATCAGGTCGTTCTGGCCCATGGCGGCGGCGGGAGGCTCGGCTCGTTCGGTCGCTCGCTCGCTCCCTCGGCGCTCGGCCCGTCGGCGCCCGCGCCCGCTGCGGCCTCCACAGGAAGTGCCCGGCGGCCGGCCTCGCTCCGCGTCCGCGGCTCCAGCGGCTGCCACGTAGGCCAACCCTTAAAGGGGCCGCGCCGCGGGGCCCGCCCCGGCCGCGCCTTAAAGGGGCCGCGCGCGGCCCGCCACACTCAGGCCCCGCCCTCCCCGCCGCGTTCAGGCCCCGCCCTCCCCGCGCGAGGCCCCGCCCCTGAGGGCCGGCCTGCTGAAAGGACGCAGCAGCGGGCGCAGTTCTTGCAGGGAGGGCCCGGGTCGGCAGGCAAGCTCCCGGGGGCTGATGGGTGCCCCCCGGATGGGGGATGGGCGCACACCGCCATACCGCGCATGCTCAGTCCGGGGTCCGACTGCGGCTTGGGCCAGAGGTGCACCCCAGCGCCCCGCAGAGGGACAGGGAGGCCGAGTCTTCCTCTCAAGACCCTATGGAAAAGTACCAGGTGCCGAGCGGTCCCCTGGCGAGCAGGTGGGGACGACGAGGGGCCGATGGTCAGGGCCGAACCCAGGACCCGATCCTGCTGCCACTACCGCCCCCCCACCGGTTTAACGGTCACAGTCCCTGTGGCCCCCAGGGCTTCCCTGGTGGCTCAGCTGGTGAAGAATCCGCCCCGCAGTGCGAGGGACCCGGGTTCGATCCCTGGGTGGGGAAGATCCCCTGGAGGAGGGCATGGACCCACTTCAGTATCCTTGCCCGGAGAACCCCATGGACAGAGGAGCCTGGCGGGCTACGGTCCACGGGGGCTGCAAAGTGTCCGACACAACTGAGCGAGCAAGCACAGCACACCTGAAAAGCCGCCCTGCTTCCACGCCTGACCCCGGGGAGGCAAGGTGCCCATGCTGGGCCAGTGTTGGCCTCTAGCTCATAGGTGGCCTCCTGGGTGTCCTTTGCCCCTTGGCATTGGGTTTCCCCCTCTCTAAAATGAGGGATGAAGTTAAGGCCTCTCCAGTCTGAATACAGGATGCTGGAAAACAGCCTCGTCCTTTCCCCCCACAGGTCCATGTGCTTCAGCTCCTGCAGCCCACAGAACATTCAGAATTCAACATCTGCAGCCCTCACACTCCCAGACGCTCCATCATTAGTCCCTAACTGGGGGAAACTGGGCCTTTTCCAGGGCTTGTGAAAATGTTTAGGGCCTAAAAAATTCACAAAACAAAAGGAAGTTTGGAAAATAAAGAGAAATGAATGTTTCAGTTCAGTTCAGTTGCTCAGTTGTGTCCAACTCTTTGCGACCCCACGGACTGCAGCACGCCAGGCCTCCCTGTCCATCACCAACTTCCGGAGCTTGCTCAAACTCATGTCCATCGAGTTGGTGATGCCATCCAACCAACTCATCCTCTGTCGTCCACTTCTCCTCCTGCCTTCAATCTTTCCCAGCATCAGGTCAGTTCTTCACATCAGGTGGCCAAAGTATTAGAGCTTCAGCTTCAGCATCAGTCCTTTCAATGAATATTCGGGACTGATCTCCTTTAGGATGGACTGGTTGAATCTCCTTGCAGTCCAAAGGACTCTCAAGAGTCTTCTCCAACATCACGGTTCAAAAGCATCAATTCTTTGGTACTCAGCTTTCTTTAAGGTCCAACTCTCACATCCATACATGACTACTGGAAAAACCATAGCTTTGACTAGATGGGGACTTCCCTGATAGCTCAGCTGGTAAAGAATCTGCCTGCAATGAAGGAGACCCCGGTTCGATTCCTGAGTTGGAAAGATCTGCTGGAGAAGAGATAGGCTACCCACTCCAGTATTCTTGGGCTTCCCTGGTGGCTCAGCTGGTAAAGAATCCGGCTGCATTTCAGGAGATCTGGGTTTGATCCCTAGGTTGGGAAGATTCCCTGGAGAAGGGAAAGGCCACCCACTCCAGTGTTTTGGCCTGGAGAATTCCATGGACTGACTGTATAGTCCATGGGGTCGAAAAGAATCAGACATGACTGAGCAACTTTCACTTTCACTTTGACTAGATGGACTTTTGTTGGCAAAGTAATGTCTCCGCTTTTTAATATGCTGTCTAGGTTTGTCATAGCTTTTCTTCCAAGGAGCAAGCGTCTTTTAATTTCATGGCTGCAGTCACCATCTGTAGTGATTTTGGAGCCCAAGAAAATAGTTTCTCACTGTTTCTGCTGTTTCCTTGTCTATTTGCCATGAAGTGATGGGACCAGATGCCATGATCTTAGTTTTCTGAAAGTTGAATTTTAAACCAATTTTTTCACTCTTCTCTTTCACTTTCATCAAGAGGCTCTTTAGTTTCACTTTGCTTTCTGCCGTAAGGGTGGTGTCATCTGCGTATCTGAGGTTATTGATGTTTCTCCCAGCAATCTTGATTCCAGCTTGTGCTTCTTCCAGCCCAGTGTTTCTCATGATGTGCTCTGCGTATAAGTTAAATAAGCAGGATGACACTATACAGCCTTGACGTACTCCTTTCTCAATTTGGAACCAGTTCATTGTTCCAATCCGGTTCTAACTGTTGCTTCTTGACCTGCATAGATTTCTCAGGAGGCAGGTCAGGTGATCTGGTATTCCCATCTCTTGAGTAATTTTTCAGTTTGTTGTGATCCACACAGTTAAAGCCTTTAGTGTAGTCAATAAAGCAGAAGTATACGTTTTTCTGGAATTCTCTTGCTTTTTCGATGATCCAACGAATGCTGGCAATTTGATCTCTGGTTCCTCTGCTTTTTCTAAATCCAGCTTGAACATATGAAAGTTCTTGGTTCACATACTGTCGAAGCCTAGCTTGGAGAATTTTGAACATCACTTTGCTAGCGTGTGAGATAAATGCAGTTGTGTGGTAGTCTGAACATTCTTTGGCATTGCCTTGCTTTGGGATTGGAATGAGAACTGACCTTTTCCAGTTCTGTGGCCGCTGCTGAGTTTTCCAAATTTGCTGGCATATTGAGTGCAGCACTTTCACAGCATCGTCTTTTAGGATTTGAAATAGCTCAGCTGGAATTCCATCACCTCCACTAGCTTTGTTTGTAATGATGCTTCCTAAGGCCCACTTGACTTCACATGCCAGGATGTCTGGCTCTAGGTGAGTGATCGCACCATCGTGATTATCTGGGTCATTAAGATCTTTTTTGTGTAGTTCTTCTGTGTATTCTTGTCACCTTAATATCTTCTGCTTCTGTTAGGTCCATACAGTTTCTGTCCTATATTGTGCTCACCTTTGCATGAAGTGTTTCCTCGGTATCTCTCATTTTCTTGAAGAGATCTCCAGTCTTTCCCATTCAATTGTTTTCCTCTGTTTTCTTGCATTGATCAGTTGGGAAGGCTTTCTTCCTTCTCCTTGCTAGTGTTTGGAAGTCTGCATTCCAATGACTGTATCTTTCCCTTTTCTCCTTTCCCTTTTGCTTCTCTTCTTTTCACAGCTATTTGTAAGGCTTCCTCAGACAGCCATTTGAATGTTATTAGATGTCAGCTTTATTAAATGTTAGAGTCAATCTTTGTAAAAAAGATTCGTTAATCTGACAGTGACTCATTACGTTAGATTTGCCTTTGTGAGAATCCCCTTTGTGTGGGAGGGATGGGGAGGGGGTGTGGTGGGGAGTGAGCCAGTGGTAAAGCGGATGCATTTCTGGGTGACCAGAGAATTTTAAAAACAAGGTTACTTTTTAAGAGGGGGAAAAAAAAAAGCCTTGCTCTGAGACACCAGTGCATTTTACTGTTTCATTTGCCCCCTGAGCGTGCCTGAGTGTGAGCCTTCTTACACGGGCATGATGCGGTCAGGTCTCCGCCCCTGTCACCCCCTGAGCAGGCTTCAGGCCACAAGTGCTGGGTTACAGAACCCTAAAACTTCTCTGGACTCTGAGGGTCCCTAGACTGAGGGCCCCACCGCCTGGACAAACTCCTCTGCACCCTGCAGCACCCTTCCCTTCATCCTCTGATGAACGTACTCACATCACCCAGCCTCATGCATCCATGCACCATCTCTGGAGCCAGACCCCCGACTTCCAGCCCAAGCCAGGCCCTCTGGGGTATTAGTGCTGTAGCCTTGGGCAAGGACCCAGCTCCCGGTGTCTCAGTTTCCTCCGGTGGAAACGAGGAGATGGCAACAGTGCCAACTGTGTGGGTGGCTGTAACACGCTTGGCACGTGCCAGGTTCCCATGGGGTCATGGCTTATAAGTGCACCAACTGTGGACCAGTTATGTTCTTATTTGGCGGCCCAGTTTGGAGGTGGCTGTTGAAAGTTGGGATCCTAAGGGGCTACAGTGAGTGAAGAAACCCTCTGCCCTGGGGAGGTGCTGGCTCTCGGACGCCTGGCTGGTCCTAACCACGGATTGGAGAAGGGGCCTGGGGGGGTTGACAGAGCTCCAGAGTCGGCCCCTGAGAGATGGGCTCAGGTTCTGCCTTTGCAGCCCTCCTCAGCCTTCTGGGTCATTTCCTTCTTTGCTAGCCCACGAAGAAAGTTAGGAGGACTGGAAAAGACACTGGAGGTGGGCACACTTGGGGAAGTACAAAGATGTGTACGTTTTCCTGAAAGCTTCTCTTGTGCTGGTAGATCTTGGACTGGCTGAATCCTGGGGCTTTGGGGGTGAACCTGGTGGTAGAGGAGACAAAAACCAAAGCAAAACGCATGATCAAGCAGGTAAGAGGCCGTGCCTGAGGCACTCCAGATCCGTACACGGATCTCCCCCACCCTAGAGGAAGGCTTTCTCCTGTGACAGCCGGGTTCCTGTCTGCCAGCAGTCGGGGAGGCAGATCCAGGGGTTGCGAGGGGCTGCGGGGGGAGACGTGGGGGTGGTATGAGGCTCCTTGGGGTTCCCTGGAGACTCAACTCTTCCACCTTGATGGGGAAGGAATGCTCATGATTATTCCACCAGCAACCACAACCATACTCCCCATTTACGTGGACATGGTGCCAGGCATAACTGTCATCTTATTTAACCTCCCACCAACTCAGCAAAGAGGGACCAATGACCCCTCTTTATAGCCAAGGATAAGGAGGCTGGATGGCATCACCGACTCAACGGACATGAGCTTGAGCAAGCTCTGGGAGTTGGCGATGGACAGGGAGGCCTGGCGTGCTGCAGTCCATGGGGTCGCAAAGAGTCGGACACGACTGAGGACTGGACTGAACTGAACTGAAGGAGGCTGGCTGGGGAGTGGGGGCAGGGACTTGCCCAAGGTCACACAAGTTTAAGGGCAGGACACCCACCCTGGGCCCTTCCTCCCCCTCCTCAGCAGGGCTGGCACGGCAGGGTGGAGTGCGCACCTGCAGGGGATGTGCAGTGTGCACCTTGGCGTGTCCAAGCCCAGGTGGCCCAGAGGAGCCGAGGGTCTAGGCCAAAGCTTCGCCGCTGGCTGCTGCCGGCGCCCTTCCGCTCCGCTGGGCCTCCTGTCTCTGCAGCAGCTCCCCTGAGGCAGCCAGGCCCGGAGTCCATACCAGCCTCCTGCTCCTTTGTGGCCTGGCCTCGAGGCCTGACGCCCCACCTATCCACTCGGGACAACAAGCGCAAAAATTTCCTTGATTTTTCCCTCTGTATAAGCAACTCTGATAGGGCTTCCCTGGTGACTCAGTGGTAAAGAATCCGCCTTTACAGGAGACTCGAGTTTGACCCCGGGGTTGGGAAGATCCCCTGGAGGAGGAAATGACTGCCCACTCCAGTATTCTTTCCTGGGAAATCCCATGGACAGCGGAGCCTGGCGGGCTCCATGGGGTCCATAGGGTCACAGAGAGTCAGCGACAATTTAGTGACTAAACAACAATAAGCAACTCTGATGAACAATCTTACAGTTAGTTTTTTTGAGGATCCATGATCTCCTTGGGATAAATTCCTAGAGGTGGGATTTCCAGTTCAAAAAGAGGTGATAATTTTAAAGCTCTCAGTATGTTTTTGGCCAAAATGACTTAAGCGTGAGCCGTGAAGACAGGAAAGGAATGCACGGCGCACCTGTTTCAGGGGTCCTTACGTGGGCCTGGCAATCACCCACCAGCTGCCCCTTCATCTGTGATCAGCTGATTACAAGAGTCCTTCACTGGTAAATCTTAGGAGCAAAAGTTCTGGGTGAGGGTCTGGTAAGATGCGGTGATAGCGTGCACCCACAGTCTTTGCCGCCAAGTACGGCGCAGAGTCAAAGTTGATGCTGCTCTGCCCACCACCCTCTCTCCCTCTGCACACGTTCCCCAGCACCCACGTTCAGCGCCAGGCACAGCCCTCCCGACCTGAGTGAGCAGTGAGCCATAAGGCTGGCATGTGCCAGGCTCCTTGGCTCTGGAGGTGACACGCTGTTTTCTTCCCGGCTTTCGAGATGGTCTGAAAATGGTCAATGATTCTCTGGGGTTTGTGTTAGGCTGTCCTAAACTTACCCTTGCAATAGGAGCAAAGATGATCTCACTGCTTAAGGTATTTCTGGATCCATCCCTTAGAACCTCTCCAGGCCCATCTGGTGCTGTGTGGTGGGTCCTGAATGATAGGAGATTGGCACCCCTGGTGAATAATGGTGGTGGTGGTGATGATTGTAACAATGGTGGTGATGATGGTCGTGACTGGGATTTTGATGGTGATGGCGGTGATTATAGTAGTGGTGGTGATGATGGTCGTGACTGGGATTTTGATGGTGATGGCGGTGATTACAGCAGTGGTGATGATGATGGTCATGACTGGGATCTTGATGGTGGAGGTGGTGATGGCGCTGGTGGTGATCTTGATGGGGGTGTTCACTGCGTGTTGACTGACCGAGCTCTGCTCTGCTCCTCTAGGTGGAGTGCATTGATGAGCATCAGGCCAACGAGGCCCTGGAGGAGGTAACTCTCTGGGGGACCACCTCTCCAGAGGACGTGATACAGGTCACCCAGTGCCTGTGGAGTGAAGGGTGGGAGCTGCCGGGGGCTTGGAGAGTCAGGACCAGCTCTTGGCTGGTGCCGTGGAGCCAGATGCCCCAGGTCATGAAGGGAGTCTATGCCCCAAACATTTACTTCTAAATCCAGGTGCCGACAACTTAGAATATACATTCTCAAAGAAGACTACCTTTAAATGTTGGCTAGGTCCCTAGGCTGTTCTACCAATAACCATCTTTTAAAAGGTCTTTTTCTTTCCAAACAGAAAATTTGGAAAATAGAGAATTGTTTAACAAAGAAAACATAAACTCTTTTACATTCCTTAGATCTGCCAGTCGGCACTGACGGTAACATCCTGATTTATAAGAGCAGAAACAGCTGCGTATACTTCAGTTTGCTGGGCAAAGGCTCTGAGTTGTTTTCTCTGCTCTTCCTGAATTTTACACGAAGCTAAATGTCTCCCCTCCCATCTAATGGCCACCCGTAGCTCTTCTTTCTGGAATCAGGAGCTTTTTAGCTTTACCAGTAGCTATTCTGTCCACAGTGTGTCTGAGGCACGCTGATGGACCCAGGCCACATTCATGGAAGAAAGAAGTGGGGAGCCATCCTGTACCCCCCCAAGCATCATACTCCCCCCAGCTCCCTCCCACGTCCTGCTAGGCCACTGCCTTTCACACCCAACCCACCATCAGGAGCAGCTGTCCATCTGGCTCCAAGTTGCTAAGGGAGCCACTTCTGCTGCCTAACTGTGTTTGTTTTCAAAGCACTTGGAGCTGAGGGCAGGGTCCTGGGACCTCTAGTGCCCACAGCCAGGAGGCCAGGAGGCCAGGGGGCCAGGGGGCCAGGGGGCCCAGGCACAGCAGTCCCCTCCTCCCTTTGGCCACACCCCCTTCTCCAGACATCCCGGACTCTGCTTGTTTTCGGCCCCAGGCGTTCTGCCTGCATTGGCCCACCTGGTCCTCCTGACGCCCCGCGAGGCAGACACCATGGCTGCTGCTCTTTCCAGATGGGGCTGGGCGGCTGAGAGGTGGAGGAGCCGGCCCTCCGTTATACAGCCCAGCCAGCACAGCCGGAAACAGGACCTACCCTGGGCCATCTGGCTCCTAACCTCCAGGCCGCCCGCCCTCCCGGGACCCCCGCCCCTGCCCTGGGCAGAGGAGCATGGCTGAGATGCGGTCTTCCCCACACCACCACCTCCTCTGCCCTTGTCCACAGCTGATGCCGCTGCTGAAGCTTCAGCACGCCCATATCTCCATCTACCAGGAGCTCTTCATCACGTGGAACAGTGAGGTGGGTCAGAGCCGACCCGCGGACTCAGCGGGCACAGAGGGCCCCCCACCTGGCTGATTGTAACCCTGTGAGCGCCAATGGCAGGACCTCTGCGAGGCTCCCCCTGGCTCTGCACCCTCCGGGCCATGCAGGGGCTTCTGGGTGGCATCTCGCCTGGGACCCTACAGCCTCTGCGTGGGGCTCATTATCCCACTTTCCAGGAGAAGGCTGGGAGAAACCAGCTGGCAACAACCCCGTGTCTCTCAGGTCTGGGCCTGGCAGCCCCTAAGCCCTGCGCTGGGTCCCAGTGGCCGTCTGACTCCTTGTCTTTCCAGGGACCCCGAGGCCTCCCTGCCGGTTACCCCAGACAGGGCTGAATTGGGGGCTGCTGGGTCCCGTCAGGCGAGGCCCCTCGGGGAGGAGTGGGTCTCAGCTGAGCCCTAAGGGATGAAGGTGCCAGGGCCCCAAGCGCTGTGGCCTGCATGTGCCGTGGTGGACACACGCACTTTTAAGAAAAGCCCAAGGGGCTTCGTGTAGACGGGTGGGGCAGGAGCAGGGAGCCACACGTCATGGGCCGTGTCCACCCTGGGGGATGGGGGCAGTGCTGCCGTAGCCACCGCCGGTGGTGGCCCAGGGGAGGAAGGTCCTGGAGCGGTGATGGCCCAGGAGGTCCCAGGCCTGGGCTGCCAGGGGCCCGAACTCGGCACCTGGCTAAGGGGTCCAGGTGGGACCCGGCTAAGGGACTGTGTCCCCAGCAGATCTCCTCTCTGTTCCTCTGCCTGGTGATGGAGTACCACAAGGAAAGCTTCCAGGATGTCATTGAGAAGAACAGGGCGGCAAAGACAGCCATGGACTCTGAGGTAAGACAGACTGTCAGGGATGCCAGGCCTGGGGCCCACCTGGACTGTGGGAGGCCCCACAGCGGGGGGCAGAGGGGCACCGGTGGTGGGGGCTGGCACCACGGGAGCCCGGGCTCATTTCTTCTGATGCTTGGGAATGAAGGTATTTGCCTACCGCAACGTGCATAGATCTTTCTGTAGAGCGGGCTGCATTTTGCATGGGTGGACACTCTGTCCCTGCCTCCCGTGAGGTCCAAGTGCTCCTGGCCCTCCAGACGCCTCCAGCCGGGGCCCAGGCTCGACTGCCGCCTCCGGAGATCCCGTGTATCCCTGAAGTTCCTGCAGACGGGCTCGGACAGCGTGACGTTCGCCTGTGTCTGGTTTCGCCTGTTCATCCTGGTGCTTTGAGATTTGCTCACCTGTGAGTGTCAGGTGACTCACGCCTGACTCACACCAGGTGATGCTTTTGAACTGTGGTGCTGGAGAAGACTCTTGAGAGTCCCTTGGAGATCAAACCAGTCAATCCTTAAGGAAATCAATCCTGAATATTTACTGGAAGGACTGATGCTGAAGCTGAAGCTCCAATAAAATCGGTGCTGAATATTTATTGGAAGGACTGACGCTGAAGCTGAAGCTCCAATACTTTGGCCACCTGATGCAAAGAACTGACCTGATGCTGGGAAAGATTGAGGGCAGGAGGAAAGGGGGACAACAGAAGATGAGATGGTTGGATGGCATCACCGACTTGATGGACATGAGTTTGAGCAAGCTCTGGGAGTTGGTGATGGACAGGGAGGCCTGGCGTGCTGCAGTCCACGGGGTCGCAAAGAGTCGGACACGGCTTTGCGGCTGAATTGAACTGTGTCAGGAGAGCGTGCCTGTCCACGGCCAGGTGCCGCTCCACTGGATGGCCGCACCTCCGTCGCGCAGCTGGTTCAGGGCAGTGAGCGTCTGGCTTGCTTCCAGTTTGGGGCTGTTGTGACAAAGGGCCACGACGAACACTGCGGGGCGTGTGTCTGATGGGCCGAAGCATCCGTCTCCTGGGGGAGTCCCTCGGCGTGGCGCCGCCGGGTCAGAGAGTGGCTGCGTGCACTGCTGTGGCCAGCGTCCCGGGCTTCTGGGATGGTTAGTCGACACGGTGCTGACCCTCAAGCGGTGGCCCTCGGGCTGCGCGTCCGGCCTGCGCTGCAGCGTCAGTCCTCCTCTTGTCCGTGTTTCTTCCTGTGGCTGCGCCCGGTCTTCGTGGCAGCACGCGGGGTCTTTGGTCTTCACTGCGGCACGCGGGATCTTTAGCTGTGGCGTGTGGGAGCTCGTTCCCAACCAGGGACCAAACCCACACCCCCAGCGCTGGGCGCACAGGGTCCTAACCACAGGACCGCCAGGGACATCCCAGACTTGTTAGTTTTAATTAAACATCACCTTTCAGCTCGCTGATTTCGAGCGTGGTCACGGTGAGCACCTTTTGGCCCGGGGTATCTTCCTGGTGTCTGTTCAGGCCCCGCCCCGTTTAAACGCGAGGTCGTCCGTCTTGTTGATTGACACGAGCTGTGTCTGCGCTCTGGACACGGTGTCCAGACGTCTCCTAGTCTTCGGCCGCCGGCTCACTCTCTCAGTTGTCATGAGCTGCGGTTCATCAGTGTTTCTTCTGGTTGCTGCCTTCTGAGCCTTCCGGGAAGTTGTTCTTGGCCCAGAATTAGGACAATGTTTTGCTCTGTCGTCCTCAGACTGGATCTATCCTGTTTTCACATTTAGGCCTGCGACCCACACCACATGACTTTTGCTCTGAACACACCTCTGTTCTGCGGGCCTCTGGGAACCGCCTCCCCGCTGGCGGTGGCTGGGTGGTGGTGGGGTGTTCTGAGGGGCCGCCAGCTGCTCTCCCCAGGGGGGCCTGGAGACAGGCTCAGAGTGGGCTTCAAACTTTCTGTTTGTAGGACAGCCCTGTCAGGAGCACACGATGTTCTCAGAACCCCAGGAGGGAGAGCAGAGGCGCTCGACTCGGGCCTGGGGTCAGTGGGAGGAGGAAGCCCAAGATCCTGCCCCCTCAGCCCCTCTCTGGCACCCTGGGTGGGGTCTCTCAAGGAACACGGTGTGAAACTCACTGCCCTGGAAACTACATGGATCTTGTTGCTGACACAAACTGCTTCCAGAATGTTCTCAGGGCTCTTTTCACGCTAATGACCTGGGCAGGGAAGTCCAAGTGAGAGGTGAACACTCAGCATCTCTGGTACCCTCCAGGGGTAGGGTGCAGGTAGAGCTGGAACCCAGGGCCTTGCAACTGACGAGGTCTTGCTGTCCTGAGGGACCCCACGCAGCCTGCAGCAGAAGTTCCCGCACTGGCTCTGAGCTGTCGGCCACTGGCTTCAGGCCCATCTCGACCCACAGGGGGGGAATGGGCCTGACCCCATGGGCTGCACTGAGCGGCCCCGAGCTGCCTGTGAAGGGCGGGTGCTTTCCGGCCCCCCATCCTGGCATCTCTTCCTCCCCAGTGGCTGCAGAACATGCTGGGCCAGGTGCTGGACGCGCTGGATTACCTGCACCACTTGGACGTCATCCACAGGTGAGCGGGTGGCCAGGCCCCTCCCGGGGGGTGGCACCTCCCAGGGCTGCGTCCGCGGGGGGCAGGCCCACGGGAGGGAGGGGCGGCCGGACAAGGGCAGGCCCTGCTCCTCCAGGAGCACCTCCCAGACTCAGAGGGAGTGCCACCCCCTCCATGACCCTCCCCAGGCACACACGGGGTGGGAGGTTCTAAAGTGCAAGGAAAGAAGCAGACAGCAGCACCCGCGGCCTCCGGGCATGCCCAGGCCGAGCTGCTGACCCTGGGCGTCGCAGAAGCGGTGCAGCTGCATGCCGTAGAGCCCTCGTCGGAAGGAGAGAAAACTCTGTGAACCGACGTAGGAAGGGAGCGCTCGTGATCCTGTTAAGGTCACAAACGAGCTCTTGGCTGAGATCTGGAAGGCTGTTGGCGGAGGGACCGCGGGCCAATCGCCAGGTTCCCTGCTTGTAGTTGCTTCGTTTTCCCTGTTTGAAGTGACAGTGTACTTAGCTTACATGAAGCGGTATTTTTAAAGTGGTCCCAATAGAGCATTTACTGAGGTGGGGGGAGAAGGGGTGGGGGCCCTAGGTGTGACAGGAATGGAGGGTCCACAGAAGCGGCCCCGCCGGGCAGCGGGTGGAAGGGCTCGCCTCTCGGTTGCAGGAACCTCAAGCCCTCCAACATCGCCCTCGTCAGCAACGACCACTGCAAACTGCAGGATCTGAGCTCCGACACGCTCATGACCGACAAGGCCAAGTGGAGCGTCCGCGCGGAGGAAGGTGGCTGGGAGCAGTGGGGGCCATTCCCTCAAGGGGGGGTCCAAGGGCAGGGGCCACTCTAGAAGCTGAAACAAGGCAACAGCAACCTCTCCTTGCTCAGAAGGGCCCCAGAGACCGCCCCCCACCCCAGGCTTCTGTGGACTCCACAGAGACCCCCTTGCCTGGGCTGTAACCGAGCAGGGTACAACGGGGGGGGGGGGGGGGCACACGCAGGGTCCTGAAGACACTCAGAAAATGCTCACCTTCATGGAGGGGGGAGGGAGGTCTCCGCAGGAAGGAAGGGGAGGGAGGCGCGGGGAGAGGGCTGGTGGACGCCGGGCACTAGCTCGGCTGCGTTTCCTTGTTTACATCTGGCCGTGCGGGGTCTTCTTCGCTGCACAGGCTTTCTCTAGTTCCAGACGGCCGGGGCTGCTCTCCAGTTGCGGTGTGCTGGCCTCGCACTGCGGGGGCTTCTCTTGTTGCAGAGCACAGGCTCTAGGCACATGGGCTTCAGTAGTTTTGGCCTGCGGGCCCTGGAGCATGCAGGCTTCATGAGCTGCGACTCGCAGGCTCCAGAACGCGGGCTCTGTAGTGGTGGTACCCAGGCTTGGTTGCTCCACAGCCTGTGGGGTCTTCCCGGACCAGAAATTGAACCGGTATCCCCAGCACTGGCAGGCTAGTTCTTATCCACTGCACCACCAGGGAAGCCCCTTGGGCTGGATTTCTTTACTGAGCCTCAGAATAACCCAGGAGGTGGTAGAGGTGAGGAATCAGACAGACGTTTCCATCCTCTGAAAAGACCACAGGGCAAAGGGAGCTGGGCTTCAAGCCTAACAGCCATCAGGACGGTGAGAGGAGAGGGCGGCTCTCCACGGGACACGGCAGAGCCCTGGGCTGGCAGGTACTGGTGGCATGCTGCCCTTGCTGGAAGGGTGAGCAGGTGGGTGGTGGACGGACATGCAGACAGATGGACAGGTGGGTGGGTGGATGGGTTGACAGATGAGTGGGTCGGGGGGTGGGTGGGTAGATGGGACATGCAGACAGGTGGACAGGTGGATGCGTGGATGGACGGGTTGGCAGATGAGTGGGTGAACGGTCCAGGTAGATGAATGGACGGGTGGGCGGGCAGGTGCGTGAATGGGCAGCTCTGCTGGCGGCGTAGATGGCAGGGCTCCTTGGAGCCACCCCTGTCTGGGCAGTGCGGGTCCAGAGAGGGAGGGTTGCCTGAGGCGGGTCAGGTGCTGAGAGCTGGATGGGGATCCTGCTCTTCTGGCTCCCCGTTTGGGCTGCAAGTTGAGGAACTGGGGCAGGGCACCTAGAGCTTTGCCTCGAGGTCCGGACACGTAGAGGCAAGATGCTGAACGGGCACGCGGGTCTCAGCCTTCCTGGAAATGCCCCGTCTGCCTGTTCCTGCAGCCACCGTGAGAATCAGGGGTGCACACGGCCGGCCTGGTGGGCCCCAACCTCTCGGGCCAGGATCTTACTGCCCCGGGGCCTCAGACAGCATGTCTCTCCCTCCCCCGAGGAGAGTGACCAAGGGCCCATTTTCAAGTTGCTTGCTTCCCCGGGGAGTCCAGGACTCATACATGCCCCGCCTCGTTCCTGCCAACAGACCCCTTCCAGAAGTCCTGGATGGCCCCCGAAGCCCTCAGCTTCTCCTTCAGCCAGAAATCTGACATCTGGTCCCTGGGCTGCATCATCTTGGACATGGCCAGCTGCTCCTTCCTGGACGTGAGGGCCTCCCGCCTGCCCCTGCCCCTCAGCCCCCAGGAGCCCACCTTGGCCCTGAGGGGGGTGCACACCCCCCATGGCATCCTCCTGCCGTGGGTGTGCCCCGTGTGAAGCCCCCAGCACTCAGCCCCGCTGGGCCCTTGTGTGGGGGCGATGCTGGTAACATGCCAACCCGCCGCCCATGGCAGCCCCTCAGGGACAAGATCCACCGAGTTCAGATGCACTGACCGGCCCGCCCTGGGGTTCCAGCCGTGGGGGGAGGTTGTCCCCAACTCCCTCCGGCCCGTGAGATGGCCACGGGCTTTTCTCCAAACCTGCATTTCTTCTTTGGACCAGAACTCCGGGGCACAGGCGGTCTCCATGCCTTCCTGACAGCGGGGGCCACCTCAGCTCCCTCTGCCTCCTCCCTGCCGCTGGGAGAGTACACAGCGGCCCTCTCTCCTCCTAGACGCTGGAGGCCATGCACCTGCGGAAGAACATCCGGAGCTCCCCCGACAGCCTGAGCGGTGTCCTGAGGACCATGGAGGAGAGGAAGGTCCCCGACGCGGAAACCTTCCAGTCCCTCTTGCCTCTGATGCTCCAGGCCGACCCCGCGGAGCGAGTCGCCGTCAGGTGAGCTCAGGCTCCGGGGTCCCATCTCGCTCTGGCTCTCACCATCTCCCCCTCAGTCTCTCAGCGGCCACAAAGCGCTTCTTCCGCGGACACTGGCTCCTCCAAGCTGGGCTGTCCCAAACTGTGGCCATGCCTCTGAGTCCTGGACCGACAGGGGCGTGGCCCCGGGCCCAGGAGCATGTTTGAATTCTAAGGTATTTTAAAGTCAGAAGGACAATATGATCCATCCTGCGTTCTGTTCACCTTTATTTCAACATAGTCGGGAACTGTGGGGTTTTTTTTCCTTGGTCTACATTATGGATGGAGGCGTCCACGCGGGTGCGAGTGCAGGGTCCTTCCTGGACGGGACGAGCTGGGGCGCCCACAGAAGGTGGGGGTCCCGCAGCTGCCAGCGAGCGGGTCGCGGGCGCAGGCGGCGGCTCTCTGCTCCTCCCCAGGGATGTGATTCACTTGACCTTCGTGCGCAACAACTTCCGGTCCTCCAGCATCGCCCTGGTGCTGCACCGGCAGGTGGTGCCTGACTTCATCATCGACATGCTGCTCGACAGCAACGTGGCCAGCACCTTCGGTGACGACGGGGGCCCCAGGGGCCGGCGCGGGGGGGCCCCGGGACTGCTCCTCCCGTGCGGCCCGTGGGCTTGCCCCTCGTCCCTCCCGAGCGTGGCCCTGCTCAATAGACCCCTCCGCCTGCTCCGGCCGGGGCCACGCCTCTGCTCTCGGGTGGACGCTGGGTCTGCAGGTTACCTTCAGTTCAGGCCTGGCTCTGCCCTCCCACCCCCTGTCCCTGGTGTGGGTGGGCCATTCACTCCCTCCTCCCCTTCAGTGGCCCCCCGTCTGGGCTACGATAAGGGACTGCCTCCCCCACCTACCCCCAGTGGACCACCTCTGCCTCCCTTTCTGGGGAAGGGGCACCCCCTGGGTCCTAGCTGCCCAGGTTCCCGGTCTCGTGGTTATGGGCTTTGGAGGCGGACAGCTGGGTCCAGTTGAAGCCCATCACCCGCTGACTGAGTGGCCTGGAGGGAGTCGCCCGAGTTGAACCTCCTGGGTGGGCGCTGAGGCTGACCCTGGACTTTGGCCCAGTGGCTCCGCCCAGGAGGTGGAGATAAGGGCATGGCCCCACTCCTGGTCACCTGTGTCTGTGTGGTGGGGGGCTCACAGATGGGCCTTGAGCCGAGGCCTCCCCGCGCTGCCCTGTCCCCTGCAGAGGTCATGCAGAACTTCTCCAGCCGCCCCGAAGTCCAGCACAGGGCCCTGAAGAGGCTCCTGAGGATGACTGATGACCAGCTGGGTAGAGCTCCCCCCTCCCAGCCCCCTGTCCCAGCTCCACCCCGCCCCTGCGGAGCCCCGCCCCCTCCGACCCGCCTCGCTGGACTCTTCTGCGGCCTGACCCGTCAGCATCCGCGGCTTCACCACCTGCTGGGAGCAGAAGCCTGGACTTCTCTTACTGAGCCGAGGGTGGTGGGTGGCTCGGGGTCAGAACCATCTCCTGTGGCCTCTTCCCCCCTGCTTTTCATGGACGCTACATGCCTCCCCACCGTCCCTCTGGTCAGGCATCTGAGTGGCTGCTGATTTCCCAGTATCATAACCGAGGTCACACGGACCACCGGGGCGTTTGTGCGCTCTGTCCATTTCTGCGCAGTAAGACCCCAGATGTGCAGGCCTGAGTACTTCATGTTTTCACAGACACTGCTCACTGCCTGCATAGATGCACCAACCTACCCACCTCTCAAGCGTGCATCTCCATTGATTATTAATACTAATAATACCATTAATTCTGCCAAAACATGGTTTCGGAAGATGTCTGCACTCAACCTGTCTCACCAGCCTGAATATTACATTCATGAACCCATCCACCCACCATCCATCCCTTCCATCCATTGTCCATTATCCCCCTCCATCCACCCACCGTCCATCCTTCTATAGCAGGCTGTCCCAGTGGCTGGGCTGCAGATATCATGGAGGCCGAGCCCCAGCCCGGTCATGAGGCCTCGGAGACCTCCCCTCGGTCGTTTCCCTTCCCTCTTCCCTCCCCGCAATCCCTTGGAGCTGGGCTGTGGCCAGGACAGAGTCCATGGGCAGGGAGAGTCTGCTCCCGGGGAAGGTGAGGGCAGTGCTGGGTCCCTTCTGAAGGGACGAGCGGCCTCCCAGGCGCCAGCACCTCTGACCTTGTCATTCTCTCCACAAGGACACAGGCTGGGAGAGGGGACGGCAGTGGGAAGGGGCACAGCTGGGCCTGGACCCTGCCGCCATGGCCTGCTCCCCCCACCCCCGTGCTCGGCACAGGTCCCTGGCCGCTGAGCCGCCAGTCTAGGGCACTGCAGACGTCCCCTCTGAGGGCAGCCACGGCCAAGGGCGCTGGCGCTCTCGAGTCACACCACCTGGGTTCTCGTCTGTCAGCGGGAGGGCTGACCTCGTAGAGCTGCTGGGACAGGAAGCCAGCTACCACCTGACAGGTGGTGCCTGGTCACCCAGGGCCCACACGCGATGCCCCCGACTCCCAGCGGGGGCTGGTCCCTCGTCTGGTCCACGCCCCTCCCCTCACCTGCTCCTGTCCCCCCCAGGTCTGCCGTGGCCAGCGGAGCTGGTGGAGGTGCTGCTCACCACCATGAGGCAGCACCAGAGGATGCTGGACATACAGCTGTGTGCCTGCAGCCTGCTGCTGCGCACCCTGGGCCAAGGTGGGCCCCCCGCCCCCCACACCCACCCTGGGCCAAGGTGGGCCCCCCGCCCCCCACGCCCACCCTGGGCCAAGGTGGGCCCCCCGCCCCCCACACCCACCCTGGGCCAAGGTGGGCCCCCCGCCCCCCACACCCACCCTGGGCCAAGGTGGGCCCCCCGCCCCCCACACCCACCCTGGGCCAAGGTGGGCTCCCCCTGCCCCCCACGCCCACCCTGGGCCAAGGTGGGCTCCCCCTGCCCCCCACGCCCACCCTGGGCCAAGGTGGGCTCCCCCACCCCCCACGCCCACCCTGGGCCAAGGTGGGCCCCCCGCCCCCCACACCCACCCTGGGCCAAGGTGGGCTCCCCCACCCCCCACACCCACCCTGGGCCAAGGTGGGCTCCCCCTGCCCCCCACACCCACCCTGGGCCAAGGTGGGCCCCCCGCCCCCCACACCCACACCCACCCTGGGCCAAGGTGGGCTCCCCCACCCCCCACGCCCACCCTGGGCCAAGGTGGGCTCCCCCTGCCCCCCACACCCACACCCACCCTGGGCCAAGGTGGGCTCTCCCTGCCCCCCACACCCACCCTGGGCCAAGGTGGGCCCCCCGCCCCCCACACCCACCCCCCTGGCCCCCCACACCCACCCTGGGCCAAGGTGGGCTCTCCCCGCCCCCCACGCCCTCCCTGGGCCAAGGTGGGACCCCCCCACCCCCACGCCCTCCCTGGGCCAAGGTGGGCCCCCCCCCCGGTCCCCCACACCCACCCTGGGCCCGGGGCGGCTCCCTCCCTCCCACCAAGTCTGGGCTTGGCATCCGACCCTCTGGGCATTCTGCCACCCAACCCCACCCCAGGACGGCACAGCGTGGCCAGTAGACTGGGGCAGCACCCGGGGCCTGCCTGTGACCTGCTCTGGGGCCCTGGGCCGGCTCCTCCCTGCTCTGGCTGGTCTCCAGGCACGAGAGGAGGAGCTGGATGGGGTGGAGGGGCTCTGTGGTGTGACCACCCACCCCCCAGGCAGGCTGGGCAGGGTCCTAGGTGTGGGCATCCAGGGGGTCAGCTGAGGGGGCAGCGAGAGAGGCTGGAGCCGACGGTCTGGGCTCCTCCTGGAGTCTTTATAAAGAAAGCTTTAAATACCTGGCTTTTAAACTGGAAGTATTTCACTACTTTTCTGAACTTTATCATTTAGGTTGAATTCCCACATAACACTTTACATGTCCACTCTGTGATAAATGTCTATGTTGGCACGGGCCCCCAGCCCCTCAGTCCTTGACTTGGTCACAGAAGCACTTGTGGGGACCTGCTCTGCACCCCACCCTCAGCATCCTCCCCGCAACCACGGAGCCCTGCCCCAGCCTGGGGTAAACCCTGCTCTCCTGTGGCCCACGCAGCACTGGCCCAGGACCCGGCCGCCACAGTAGTGAACACCAGCAACATCACCCCCGTGCTGCTGAGCGTCCTGCAGAGCTACCCCGCAGAGGAGCAGCTCCTGGTCATGGTCTACAGCCTGCTCACCATCGTGGCCAGCCAAGGTGGGTGCCACCCTTGGGCACTGGGCACACAGTGGGGGGCACAGACACTGCTCTGGTTGCCCCACGCCCACGTGCGTCCCTCTGCCCACGGACACAGGCCCTGCCAGGCAGTGGCACTGCCTGGGCTTCAGGTTCCTGCCCTTGCTGCCCCTCAGGCCCCTCCGCCCCACCTCACAATGGCCACCTGCAAGTCCTGGCCGAGGGGTGGCGTGCAGGAGAGGGTCACCCCCCAGGGCCTTACCCGAGTTGACTCCTGTCCAACCACTCACCTCTGCAATAGGAAGCTGGGGCCCCAGAGAGCCCAGGGCCCTCACCTGGAGCCTGCCCGCAATAACCAGCCCACCACAGTCCAGACCCCACGGCAGGGAGTGAAAAGGGCTGCCAGGCGCCCTCACGCCGGGCCCTCACCTGGAGCCTGCCCGCTCTAACCAGCCCACCACAGTCCAGACCCCAAGGCAGGGAGTGAAAAGGGCTGCCAGGCGCCCTCACGCCGGGACGACAGGTATAAGTCAGGGCCACTTGGCCACGTCCGCTCACCACCCGAGCGAAAACACCTTGGAAGCGAAGCCCTGGAGGCTGGTCCCAGCCCAGTAATGGGATGCAAGGTGCTGGAGTGGGGGGCCCAGGGGGTGGTCCAATAGTACCCTTTTGTTTCCGAGTCCCACACTGGGCGCGAGGCTGGCCCAGAGCAGGCTCTAGTAACTAAGCATGCATTGAGATCGTAGTGCCCGAGGTCAGGAGAGAAGGCCCTTGAGGAGGGGCTCTCTGTGGCCTCACCCCAGGGCCCACCCACAGGACTGGCCACAGACGAGCTGCAGAGGGCTGGGCTGTTTGAGGACATTCTGCAGCGCCTGGACAGCCTCCCCAGGAACAGGGATATCTGTATCCACGGCCTGAGCCTGCTCTGGGCCCTGCTGGCGGACGGTGAGTGAGCCCAGGGCTGGCACCCCTTCCGCTGCTCCCTGACCACCCGAGAGCTGGAAGAAGGGAAGGGGCAGACCCCGACCCTGGGCCCAGGCCCGGGAGGCCCTCTGCTCGCCCATCAGGGGCTGCCCTGGGCGACCTCTCTTTGACTTTTGATTCAGAAATGGGGACCCTCGCAGGCTGAATGGCTCCCTCTCCAGGTCCCACTTGGCCCTCCAGCACCTGGACAGTCGTTTTCCTAAGAAGAGATCTCCCAGCCTTGGAGGCCCTGAGCACAGCTGGGTGCAAGATGCCCCAAGCCTCCCCTTGGGGTCCAATGCCTGTCCAGACTTGCTCAGCAGGCTGGAGTCGGCCCTCCCACCTCCCCATCTCGGACGGCAGACCTCGAACCCGCAGCTCTTGCTGTCCCCATGGCAGGTGGGGGTGGGGGCCATGCACACGGCAGGTGCTTCTCCCCACGCCGGGACACAGGCGACCCCTCCTCACCCCATCCTGTTGCAGCTGACATCGTGAACAAGGCCCCCTTGGAGAGAGCCCCGGCTCTTGTTGCTGAGGTGCTGGCCACCTTCCCCAAGGACGCAGAGATGGCCGAAGCCGGCTGTTCGGTTCTGTGGCTGCTGTCCTTGCTGGGTGAGCAGCCGGGGGCCCGGGGCCGGGGGGCTGGCCAGGCCCCTGGACACGGCTTGCGGGCCCCTCCGCAGGCCGCATCCAGGAGCAGGAGTGCGCGGAGGTGGCGGACCTGCTCCTGCGGAGCGTGCAGCTGTTCCAGGACCGAGTCCTGCTGCTGAACAACGCTTACCGCGGGCTGGCCAGCCTCGCCAAGGTGTCCGGTGAGCCTGGGCCCAACGGGGCTGCTGCTCGGAGGCGGGGGGCGGGCTTCCCAGTGAAGCCTGCTGGTGGCCCAGACCAAAGCCACGCACACAGCTGAAGCAGGGAAACACCCCGTCCCAGCGTGCAGGCGTCCTCTGCGCCCACGTCACACTCGCTGCTGCGACCCTGTCGTGACCACCTCCCCCGCCTGACACGCTTGGTATGAGCAGAGGGGTTCCTCCAAGTGTGGCTCTGAAGTCAGCAGAGCAGACAGGGTCTGACCCCACCTGTCACTCAGCCCCCCGGCCAGGCTCTGCACCCAACCCAGGACCACAGCCCTCTGAGACTCTTGGGGCCTGGAGTCCGCCAAGGCTGCCCGCCGCATCAGGCTGCTTCAGCCTGTGAGGTCCAGTCCCCTTGGGTGCACAGGCTAGACGGGGTGACCCCCACTCCTGGAGAAGCTCTGGAGTGGGGCAGGGTCTCCCCTTTCTGATGGAGACAGCCTAGGCTGCAGGCCTGCCCCCACTCCCTCTGGGATCCCGTCAAGCCGGGAGGAGACAGGGCCTGGAGCCCTGAGAGCAAAAGGCTGGAGGCTCAGCACACAGGAGCTGGGTCGGCAGAGCCCAGTTAGCCAGACCCGAGTCAGAGTCTGGGGACAGCCTTGGCTTTGCCGCCTTCGAGGGTCTATCGATGCCTTGGGGTGTCCGCCTCCCTCAGAACTCCAGCGGACCTGATGACCACATGGCATCAGGAGCCGGGTCTAACCTGCCTTGACGGACCTCCTCGCGTGGGGGCACACTCCCTCCTCCAGCCTGGGAGACGGCTAGGGGTGCAGAGACGGGTGCCCTCTGCCGGAGAAGACTCCAGAGGTGCAGAGTGGTCACAGCCTGACTGCTGAAGTCCCCGAGGCCACCGTGGTGTCCTCAGCTGGCCGACGCTTGCTGCCCACAGCGCTCTGGGCTCTCAACAACCCCACAAACTCAGCATGGCCGTCCCCCATCTGCTGGAGGACCCTCAGGCCCACCCATCAGGGAACGACCCCTACCTTCCCTCAGAGCTGGCGGCCCTGCAGGTGGTGATGCCTAGGGAGAGCGGCGGCGGCCTGGACCTCATCCTGGAGACATACCAGCTGCACCGCGATGACCCGGAGGTGGTGGAAAGCATGTGCCTGCTGCTGGCCCGCCTGGCCGCGCACAGTGAGGGCCCCGGCTCGTGGCCGTCTGGGGCGGGGGGGGGGCAGGAACACGCTGGGCCAAGCACTGAGCCCCGAAGGGTGGGGGCCTGGCCCTGTCGTGCTGGCCTCAGGACCCCCCTCTGACCGCAGAGGAGATCCTGTCTGAGCTGGCGTGCAGCGGCATCCAGCCCCTGGTCGCGGAGATCCACGGACGCTTCACCTCCAGCCTGGTGAGCGCTGGGGGGCCCTCCCTGCCTCACCGCACGGCCCCACCGGGGCTGCAGGACACCCCACGGGGCAGAGGCGGTGCCCTCGGCGCACGCCCAGGGACCGTCCACAGCAGCCGACCGCCTTCTCCTTGCAGGAGCTCGTTTCTTACGCAGCCAGCGTGCTCCATAGACTGGAGGCGGCCACCCAGTCCAGTTTTGAGGGCGGCCGGTAGGCGCCACCCTGCCCTCCTCGACCTGTACCTTACGGGCGCCCAGTGCCACAGGCATCTCCTGGGGGAGCGGGGTCAGAAGAGGTGGGACCCAGCCGTCCTCTCAGACACGGGCCTCCACCAGGTGCAGCTCAAGTAAAAACATGCGTTTATGTCACACAACCTTCGTGGTGGCTTTGGACTTTTCCCACGGCCGGCGGGGGCTCAGCACAGCCTGGGGCGCCGCACGCTCCCCTCAGCGAGCCCGCGCCCCGGGCCTGCGCTCACACGTCCGTCCGGGTCGGGGGGGGCACCCACCTCCCGGAAAACCGCGCTGGGCAGCCCGAGCCCCCCTGCCTTCTGCAGGCTCTAACCTGGAATTTAAATATGGCGGGTGTGCACAGGTGGGGTGAGCGGAACCCCAGCCTCAGATCCCCCCGAGTGTCCGGTGGCAGAGAAACGCCCTCAGCGAGGCTGCGCTGGGGCAACCGCGTGGCCCACGCCCGAGTCCGCGGAGCCCTTCTTTCTGTTGTCACGGCAGCGAGGGGCAAGGCCCCCCCTCAGAGAAGGTGACGAAGACCCGGCAGACAACCGGGCGCTCCCCGCCCTGGCCCGGGGAGCCCCAGGGACAGCCACCCGGCCCCCTGTGCAGGAGAGGCTCGGACGCCATGACCAGACGAGACGCTCAGCTCAGCAGCATGCACGCTATGCGCCTGTTTCTGAAAACCACCCGCAGCTCTAGGAGCTCCATCCGTCGTCTGGCGTGGTTGCAGCTCCCGCAGGCGCGAGGGTGGCTCGGGGCGGGGTCCTGCTAGGCGTCCTGGCTGCCGGCCTCGGGGGCAGGGGGCTGCCTGTCCCCAGAGAGGCTCTCCCAGTCCCTCTTCACCAGGACGTACAGCCTCATTGCCACCTGCGCGTCCTGGACCTGGGGGATGTGGGGCATCACTACGGCCATCCTGCCGGTGACCGGTGCGGCCACCCTCCCCGTCCATCCCGCAGCTCCTGAGTCCTGCTGCCAGACGTGGGGCAACAATGACCAGAGATGACAGCAGGGGTCCAGGGACGTAGCCCCCGGTCGGGGGGTGGGGGAGGACCCCACAGACGGGGAGGGACGGGCATGCTGGCTCACGAGGGGCCCCGGACGCCACACGACTTGGAAGGCAGACAGGAGGGTCGCGGGCCCAGACTGACGCCCAGAGGGCCAGGCTCTTCGGGCCCAGAGCCTCCCCCTCAGCCCCTGGGGGCCTGAGATCTAGACGGGCCTTTCTCTCCAACTACCGCACACCAGGAGCAGCCAGTGTGAAGTGCGTCTGCCAACATCGGGTGACGCTGCACCTTGCCCACGAGCTCAGCACGGCCCCCAACCCGCAGGCCATCACCCGTCACCCGTCACCCGCCCGGCATCTGGAGGCCTGTCACCCAGGATGCACTTACCGAACAGTGCTCCGCCTGCTGCACCTGAATCCCCAGGATTCTCTCTGCAAGCAGCTTCAGAGATGGCCGTCCACTCTGCCAGGAAGAGGGGAGCACGTCATCACGTCTGGGTGGGGCCTGGGCAGGAGGTTGGCCTGTCGAGGACCCGGGAGGGACGGTGCATCGCTGGCCCCGGACGGCCCTGCTCTTGGGGGGGGGGCCTCTGCCTCTGGAACACACACAACGTGCCTTCCGACCCGCGGCTGGGGGTGTGATCAGAGGAGAGTGGACGCACTGCCCTCAGCAGCACGAACTTTGGGTTGGCCAAGTCTTTTTTCTCTAAGATTCCTTTTCCTTTTTAAATGTCTAATTCTCCTGTGACTCTCGTTTATTTTTTCACTGTTTTTTTTTTGGCTGAACCATGCAGCATGCAGGATCTCAGTTTCCTGACCAGGGACTGAACCTGGACCCCCAGCAATGGAAGCGCCACGTCCCAACCACTGGACAAGTAGGAAAGTCCCTCCTCTTAGTTTTAAAGGTTAAAAGGGAAAACCAAACCAAACCCAACCCAAACACCTTTAACCAGGAAGCCAGCCTCCAGGGACCAGAACCCATGATCAGGTGAACCAGGTTTTCAGAGCCGCGTGGTCTCCGGTACCTTCACTTGGGTCCTGAAAGGCTTATACTTCTGAGTGTCCCGGATCTTCCTCTTCGGGTGGCCCAGAAACAGTGCCTGGAGGAGGAAGGTATGACGGGCGGTTTGGTGTTTGTCTGCAGAAAGGTGCCCCTTTCTCAGAGTCCCACACCTCACACACAGGCAGGACGAGGCACTGATGCGAGCCTGAGCTCCCGGGGGCGATTATCGCGGGACAGGGACGCTCAGCAGAGAGAACGCACGGACGGAAACACAGCCTTAGAGGTGGGGAAGACGGAGACCCAGTCACCAGGGAACCCGCGACCGTCTGTCCCGTACTTGAGTTTGTGTCACATACACACAGGGTGTCAGAGATGAAACGGGTCCCCCCACAACCTTGAGACAGGCCCAGGGGGGTGGAGGGCAAGTCTGCCCAGGCTACCAGGGCGGGGAGGGCGCAGGGGCTGAAGGGGGAGCCTGAGCCCTGGGGCCTCCGAGCTGAGAGCACCTGCTGCCCCAAGTTCCCATCCCAACGAGCGGGCCACCGTGGCCCGCGGCAGAGACCTGCCCGGCACAGGCCGAGCCGCACCCTCGGGGGCAGGAAGGGGCCCTGGGGGCTGGCCTGCCGCCCTCCGTGCTGGCCACCAGGGGCCAGCCTGTGAGACGGGGGCTGCCTGGGGTTTCGAAGGAACAGGGACCAGGGTGCCCCCGCCCGGGGAGGGGCTCTGCCCTGAGGAGTGGGGGCCGTCGCCGGGCGGGGCAGCAGCATCGGCCCCGGCTCTCACTGCGCGCGGCGCCTCCAACACCGCGGGGCACAGAGGCGCGGGCAGACACCTTGAGGTCGTTGTGCAGCGCGTGTCCGACCAGAATCCGGCCCTTGAGCAGGTCCGCAACTTCCCTCTGAACAACTTCAAACTCTTCTCCTGGAGCCACACATAGAAGGGGTTTCAGCACGGTGCTGAGAGCGAGCGCTCCTGCCCCGTCTGACTGGGGCCCTGGGTGGGTCAGGCCCTCAGAAGGGGGCGCCAACCCTGCTCGTGCCCTGGGGCTGCCCACCCGGCCCAGGCAGCACTGGCAGAGCCTGCGGCCGAGGAGTGGCCGGGCGGCCTCGTGGGCCGTCCTCGAGGACCCGAGAGGCGTGGATGGCAGCGACCACACGCCCAGAGGAGGTGGGGGGCCACGCCTCGAGCTCCTGCCCTCAGGATCCCTCCAGGCCCGATCTCAGGGCCCCGAGCACAGCTCGTCCAAGGGCAGACTCTACAGACCAGCCCCCTGGGTGTGTCCCAAGATGGGAACCTTAGGGAACCTGCGAGAACCCGCCCTGGCCAGGCCAGGCCCCTGCCGCCTGACCCGCCTCCCCAGGCCCGTCTGCACCTCCTAGCGGCCTTCCTCCAACACCCGCTCCATCCCCGCTGCCCAGTGCAGTTCGGGAACACTGGCCCGGTTGAAGGTCAGGTGACCAAAAGGCAGCCAGGCCAACATAAAGCCCGCCCACCCGGGAGGGCGGAGAGACCGCCGGGCTCCCGGGGACGTGCCCAGCTTAGCCACCCACCCTGCGCCAGGTCCGCGGGCCGGACCCCGCTGACCGCGGTCCTGTAGTCGGTCACTGGCTGGGTTGGCTTCACGTGCTTGTCGTACACGCACCTCCCGTGCTGGTTCACCAAGGACACGCGGGCCACGATGCTCTCCTCCCCCTTGGGGCCCACGCCCACCATCTCGCAGTCCATGGCTAAGGCTTTAGTCAGCCTGGGGGGGAACCAAAGCTCCAGGTTAACCTTGTGGGGCCTGGGACCCAGCTCCGCCACTCAGCAACATGCCGAGGACCGGGCTCAGCCAGACGCCGAGGCACCTGCCCTGAAGACCCCGCCGGACCCCCAAGGCTGAGCGCGTCCCATGGGGCCTGCGTACCCGCTGAAGGCCCGCTCCTTCACCAGCGTGACGCTGCTTTCGCCCTGACCCAGCTGCTTCCTCGCTATGCTGGCTGCCTCTGGGCCGATGGCCGCTTCGATGTCTGCTGGATCAACATCGTCAAACCAGATATCGTCTCTAAAAGACAGAGGGGAGAACGGGCTGAGCGTGGTGGCAAGTGTGGCGCGCTCTGAGGGCGCTCAGGCCCATGTGCCTGGCCGCTGGCCACAGTGATCACCTTGGCACTTGCCCGTCTAATTAAAAATGCACTCTATAGCTAGAATTCAGGAACCGCAGAGCAACACAGAGAACAGGAAACAGAAATACCTCCACCCCCACTCAGGTGTAACGGTTGCTAACACTTTCTTCTCAATGACGGAACAAACAGCTACCGGGCATTTGGGAACCACAGATGAACACGCTGCCAGGAGAATGGAGACTCAGACAGCCCTTGGTGCCCGCGGCGTCCCCGTGCCGAGCCTGCAGACAGGGACGCCCAGGCTGGGATGCACAGCCGCCGAGTCCTCTCCTCCGAGATGCACTGGCTGACCGGAAGGCCCTCTGGCCTCTGCCCCGACATGCTCCGCCCTCGCGGGACTGATCCCGACCACACCGCGGGAATCACTGAAACAACTGCAGTGCGTCGTCCGTCCCCTCCCCTCGGCTGCCCCTTCTCGATGGAGGGCCCAGCAGGGACCACTCTTTCCTAAGAGGGCGCCTGGCACTGGGACACACGGCAGGCCCTCAAACTCTGCTTCCTGAGACCTTCAGCCACTGTGTCCTCAACCCCCGGCGGCACGCAGCCAGGCGGACTTACAGACACTCCATCCCCTGCCGAGCCACTGAGAGGCAGCTGCTGACTGGGCTCCTGTGTGGGCGACACCCAGGCTTTTTTGAGTAAGCGCCTGGCACTGGGGCGGCATGGGAGCCTCACAGACCCAGCACAGGTGACCACGCTGTGGCTCAGGGCGCCTCAGGAACCTGCCCCAAAGCACCCAGCTGGCAAGACACGGGCATCGGTTTTGAACTCAAGTCTTTCTGGCTTTGGTGTTCATTCATTCCACAAGTCTTTCCTGAGGGCCCATGAGGTGCCA
Organism: Muntiacus reevesi; assembly: GCF_963930625.1. Lineage (NCBI taxonomy): Eukaryota > Metazoa > Chordata > Mammalia > Artiodactyla > Cervidae > Muntiacus > Muntiacus reevesi. The sequence goes on along the minus strand of NC_089251.1, from coordinate 2,458,515 downwards.
AGCCCTGTTCTGGGCCCTGGAGATATAGCAGCTATGGGACAGGGTCAGCCTTCGCTATGCCTACGTTCTAGGGGAATAGACTTACCCTAGGTTAATTCTAAATTACCTGAATTACCCACAAAGAAACCCACAGCCCCGGGGTAAGGTGACAGAGGGGCCACCAGCCTCAGCCTCCTTAGGGAGGCTGACTCGCCGTGACTGGGGAGGAGGCTGAGCCCAGCGGAGGCACAGGGAGGCCGTGTCCATCACCACGTCCTGCGGTGCTTACTCGGTGGGCGGGGCTGGAGGCAAGGGGGCAGTCGGCTCCCCAGCTTTCCGCTTCTTCTGTTTGATGCCGCCTTGCTGCGGAGACACGTCACCCCTGGTCCTTTTGCTGGCCCCCTTCTCCTTGGGCTGCGCCGGTATCTTCCAGCTCATCAGCAGTCCTGAGGGCCCAGAGGCCCCTTTGGCCTCGGGGTCTGTGTTTTCCATCCCCATCGCATCTCTCTTTGCTTTATCTGAAATCCAGTTTCTATTCTGTTGGACACACTGGGGCTGCTTTTTGGAATCCGTTTGAGAGTGAAGTAGAGGCTCTTGTGGGGTCTGTGATCTTTGTTTCAGCAGCTAAGAGAACCCAAAACAAAATACATAACATTGTAATTTGGAAATCACACACTGAAGACTGAAAAAAAAGCGTGTACGTGTCTAAAAGCAACTTGTTCCCATATTCATAGTTATTTTAGAGTTAACTGCTTCAGAGTTGGCGCACGGGGGCCACTTCCTTAGTCAGATTTCTTGGTTTGCTCCTGCTGTGAGGCTCTCAGGAAGAGATGGTCATGTCCAATGACACAGGGTGGACAGCCATGCCCCTGCTCCCCTCCAGGGAGGGCTGAGGTCTCCCAGCCCTGCGTCTTCGGTTAAGACCCTGCTATGCGGCAACCAGCTGAGCAAGAAGGCGGTTCCTACCCACCTGTTCCCGTAATGTTTAAAGAACAGGAGAAGTGCCTTTCTTGTATAAATTAGAGAAAATGTGGAGTTTCTTCTCACAATAAATATCCATCCCTCTGCTCGCTTCTTTTTGCTTTACTTTCTTGTGAGAAAGAGGCAGAGTCACAGCTCAGGAGGTCCGAGATCCCTGGGCTTGCCCGAGGGAATTCCACGGTCTGTGTGTCAGGACGGGAGAATGATCTGGACTCCCCCCTTAAGGTGCAGGTTAACAGTCTCAGAAGCCCTTCTCTGCTCTCCCACGTACCCACTCTGAGGCTCCGGGAGAGCTCTCAGGAGCGGCTGCAGAGACACCGTGAGGGTCAGCAGCAGCACACAGCGCCGACGCCCGCCCAGCCCCGCGCAACTGCGGCCCAGGAGCTGGCTGTGTGACCTTGGGCCCTGTCCCTTGACCCCTCCCAGTCTCCTCATCCAGAAAACAGCAGAAACAGCAGCAGTCAACTCCGGCGGAGGTGGAGACAATTTACAAGTGAAGCACAGCCGACAAACAGCACTCAGGAGATACTGACCGGTAAGTCTTGGCCCACTGAGGGCCCAGAAAGGCAAGGAAGTATAACGTGACATTACAAGCAGGGAGTTGGTGGGGGGTTGGCGTGTGGGGTCTGACTCCTGGTTCTGCTGACCTGGCTGCAACCTACTTAACCTTTCAGACCCATTTCCTCATCTGTAAAATGCAGACGCTAAAAGATCTGAGTCGGTTTCAGGTTAAATATGAACACATACAGCTCATCCCATCCAGCAGTGTCTGAAGCACATTTGAAGTGCTCAGTGATCAGCGGCAGTGGTCATGGATTAAGGGCCCAGTGTTACCAGAATTTCACGGCAAATAGATGGGGTAATAGTGGAAACAGTGACAGATTTTATTTTTTGGAGCTCCAAAATCACTGCAGATGGTGACTGCAGACACGAAATTAAAAGACACTCCTTGGAAAGAAAGCTATGACAAACCTAGATAGCATATTAAAGAGCAGAGATGTTACTTTGCCTACAAATGTCCATATGGTCAAAGCTATGGTTTTTCCAGTATATGTGGATGTGAGAGTTGGACCACAAAGAAAGCTGAGCGCTGAAAAATGGATGCTTCTGAACTGTGGTGTTGGAGAAGACTCTTGAGAGTCCCTTGGACTGCAAGGAGATCCAACCAGTCCATCCTAAAGGAGATCAGTCCTGGGTGTTCATTGGAAGGACTGATGCTGAAGCTGAAACTCCAGTATTTTGGCCACCTGATGCCAAAAACTGCCTCACTGGAAAAGACCCTGATACTGGAAAAACTGAAGGCGGGAGGAGGAGGGGACGAAAGAGGATGAGATGGTTGGATGGCATCACCCACTGGATGGACATGAGTTTGAGTGAACTCCGGGAGCTGGTGATGGACAGGGAGGCCCGGTGTGCTGCAGTCCATGGGGTCGCGGAGCGTCGGACACGACTGAGCGACTGAACTTAACTGTCAGCAGGACGCTGCGCATAGAGCCTCCGCCGTTCCGCAGCCCACGCTCTCCGGCCCCTGCGAGCGGCTCTGCTCCCCGCGTCCACTCCAGCCCGCGCGCCCCGGGACCCATACACCGCCCCCTCTCCGCCCGCGGGGCCCTCGCGCCCTTGCCTCCTGCAGCGCCTTCCAGTTTGGGGAAAAGTCCTCCGGGGCCTTTGGGGGCCGCACCGCGACCACTCCGGGGTCGTCCCCCGGCGTCCCGCCGGCTTCTCGCGCTTTGTTCCTCCAGACTCTTTTCTTCCGCTTCGGCTTCCTGACGGGCCCGGCCTCAGGCGCTGGGGCACGCGGGGCGCGCCGCCGCGCTTTCACCATCCCGGCCCCCGAGCCCGGTTCTGCCCGCTCGGACCCCGGAAGCCGCCAGGCACGCGTCCCCCTCACGTGGGCGCCGGGTTCCAGGAAGTGCTCGCTCTCTACCCAGCCGGGCTGGAAACCGGGCCTTAGCCTCTGGTTCCGCACCGCAGGGAGCAGGGCGGGCCTCCTCGACTGCTAAGGAGAAGGGCCGCCGCCCTGGTGAGCAGTGCACGCGGCTGTAGGCCCCGGGTCGGGTTGGAAGAAGCCCGGAATGTCTCTGAGGGCCGGCCCGGGGCCGAGAAAGGCGAGCGCCGGAAGGGGAGCGAGGGGACCGCCGTTGGTGTAGCACCGAGGCCGGGCCGGCGGGGCGCCCGGCAGGCGGCCGCCAGGGGGCGCTGGGCGGCTGGGCCCGGGAGCTGCGGGCGCGGAGCCGACGCCCGGTCCTGCGGGCCGCTGTCAGCCGGCCGCTGTCCCCACCCCGGCCAGTCTTGCCTCCGCGGCGGGGACACCGAGGCCCAGGGCCGGGAGGGGGGACGCCCGGTGGCACAGCCTGCTCTCCGCGGTCCAGCAGCATCCGGTAACAAGGATAAAGCGCTGCGGCAAGTGGTGTCTGTTAGGTTCGCTTCAGGTCAGTTGCCCGGTCGCGTTCAGCTCTCTGTGACCCCATGGACTGCAGCACGCCGGGCCTCCCTGCCCATCACCAACTCCCGGAGTTTACTCAGACTCATGTCCATGGAGTCGGTGATGCCATCCAGCCATCTCGTCCTCTGTCGTCCCCTTCTCCTCCCGCCCTCAATCCCTCCCAGCATCAGGGTCTTTTCAAATGAGTCAGCTCTCCGCATCAGGTGGCCAAAGTATTGGAGTTTCAGCTTCAGCATCAGTCCTTCCAATGAACACCCAGGACTGATCTCCTTTAGGATGGACTGGTTGGATCTCCTTGCAGTCCAAGGGACTCTCAAGAGTCTTCTCCAACATCACAGATCAAAGCATCCATTCTTCGGCTCTCAGCTTTATGGTTCGACTCTCACATCCATACATGACCACTGGAAAAACCATAGCTTTGACTAGGTGGACCTTTGTTGGCAAAGTAATGTCTCTGCTTTTTAATATGCTGTCTAGGTTGCTCATAACTTTTCTTCCAAGGAGAGAGAGTGTTGTATGTTATGTGATAATGGTGATGTCACTCACACCTCCTGCCTGGCTCTGACAACACCTGGAGGCCAGACCTGCATTTCCCCAAAGGTCCCATCCCCACCTCTGTACCTGTGCTGGGGGGCCTTCAGGGAAATTCAGATACCAAATCATCAATTTTGTATCCTAGCAACTCCCACCAAGATGAGAAAATGAGATGCTGTGGTAGAGACCAAGGAGGGTTAAGGCTGCCAAAGAACATGCAGGACGCCCAGAGAAACAGGAATTTCAGATAAAGAATAATTTTTACTATAATATGTTCCATATAATAGCTACAATACTGAGGGCATACTTGTTGCTTACTCGCTAGGTTGTGGCCCAACTCTTTCGACCCCGTAGACAGTAGCCCGCCAGGCTTCTCTTGTCCATGGGCTTTCCCAAGGCCAGAATACTGGAGTGGGTTGCCATTTCTTTCTCCTGAGGATCTTCCTGACCCAGGGATCCACCCACATCTCCTGCCTGGCAGGCAGATTCTTTATCACTGAGCCACCTGGGAAGCCCTGAGGGTATCGTTGTTGTTCAGTTGCTAAGTCGGTCCAACTTTTTTCAACTCCATGGATTGCAGCACACCAGGTTACCCTGTCCTACACCATCTCCCAGAGTTTGCTCAAACTCATATCTATTGAGTTGATGATGCCATCTGATCATCTCATCCTCTGTCGTCCCCTTCTCCTCTTGCGCTCAATTTTTCCCAACATCAGGGTGTTTTCCAAGGAGTTGGCTGTTTGCATCAGGTGGCCAAATTATTGGAGCTTCAGCTTCAGCATCAGTCCTTCCAATGAACACCCAGGACTGATCTCCTTTGGGACGGACTGGTTGGATCTCCTTGCAATCCAAGGGACTCTCAAGAGTCTTCTCCAACATCACAGTTTGAAACCATCATTTCTTTGGTGCTCAGACTTCTTTATGGTCCAACTCTCGCATCCTGTACATGACGACTGGAAAAACCATAGCTTTGACTCTATGGACCTTTGTCAGCAGTGATGTCTCTGCTTTTTAATACACTGTCTAGGTTTGTCATAGCTTTCCTTCCAAGGATGAGCGTCTTTTAATTTCATGACTGCAGTTACCATCCACAGTGATTTTGGAGCCCAAGAAAATAAAATCTGTCACTGCTTCCACTTTTTCCCCTTCTATTTGCCATGGAGTGATGGAACTGGATGCCATAATCTTAGTTTTATTTTTTAATTTATTTTTTTAATTGAAGAATGATTGCTTTACAGAATTTTGTTGTTTTTTTGTCAAACCTCAACATGAATCAGCCATAGGTATACACATCTGTCCCCTCCCTTTTGAACCTCCCTCCCATCTCCCTCCCCACCCCACCCCTCTAGGTTGACACAGAGCCCCTGTTTGAGTTTCCTGAGCCAGACAGCAAATTCCCGTTGGTTATCTGTTTTCCATATGGTGATGTAAGTTTCCATATTACTCTCTCCACACATCTCACCCTCTCCTCCCCCCTCCCCATGTCCATAAGTCTATTCTCTATGGCTGTTTCTCCGTTGCTGCCCTGCAAATAAATCATTCAGAACCATTTTTCTAGATTCTGTATATGTGCGTTAGAATACAATATTTATCTTTCTCTTTCTGACTCACTTCACCTGTTTAATAGGTTCTAGGTTCATCCCCTGCATCAGAACTTACTCAAATGCGTTCCTTTTTATGGCTGGGTAATAGTCCGTTGTGTGTATGCACCACAATTCCTTTATCCATTCATCTGTCGATGGGCGTCTAGGTTGCTTCCATGTTCTGGCTGTTGTAAGCAGTGCTGCAGTGAGCAATGGGGTACATGTGTGTTTTTAATCTTAGTTTTTTTTTGAATGTTGAATTTCAAGTCATCTTTATCACTCTCCTCATTCACCCTCATCAACAGGTCCTTTAGTTCCTCTTATTATCTGCTGTTAGAATGGTGTCATCTGCATATCTGAGGTTGTTGATGTTTCTCCAGCAATCTTGATTCCAGGTTGCGACTCATCCAGCCCAGCATTTTCCATGATGTACTCTGCATGTAAGTTAAATTAGCAGGGTGACAATATACAGCCTTGTTGTACTCCTTTCCCGATTTTGACCCAGTCCGTTGTTTCATGTCTGGTTCTAACTGTTGCTTCTTGTCTTGCATACCAGTTTCTCAGGACGCAGGTCAGGTGGCCTGGTATTCTCATCTCTTTACAGATTTTCCACAGTTTTTTGTGGCCCACACAGTCAAAGACTGTAGTGTAGTCAATGAAGCAGAACTCTCTTGCTTTTTCTATGATCCAACAGATGTTGGCGATGTGATCTCTGGTTTCTCTGCCTCTTCAAAACTCAGCTTAAACATCTGGAGTTCTCAGTTCACGTATTGCTGAAGCCTAGCTTGAGGGATTTTGAGTGTTACCTTGCTAGTGTGTGAGATGAGTGCAACTGTGCGGTAGTTTGAGCATTCTTTGGCATTGCCTTTCTTTGGGATTAGAATGAAAACTGACCTTTTCTAGTCCTGTGACCACTGCTGAGTTTTCCAAATTTGTTGGCATATTGAGTGCAGCACTTTCACAGCATCATCTTTTACCATTTGAAATACCTCAACTGGAATTCATCACCTCCACTAGATTTATTCATAGTGATGCTTCCTAAGGCCCACTTGACTTTGCATTCCAGGATGTCTGGTTCTAGGTGAGTGATCACACCATCGTGGTTATCTGGGTCATTAAGACCTTATTTACAGAACTTTTATACAGTGGAAGTGAGAAATAGATTTAAGGGACTAGATCTGATAGAGTGCCTGATACTATGGACAGAGGTTTGTGACGTTGTACAGGAGACAGGGATCAAGACCATCCCCAAGAAAAAGAAATGCAAAAAAGCAAAAAGGCTGTCTGAGGAGGCCTTACAAATAGCTGTGAAAAGAAGAGAAGTGAAAAGCAAAGGAGAAAAGGAAAGATACACCCATTTGAATGCAGAGTTCCAGAGAATAGCAAGGAGAGCTAAGACAGCCTTCCTTAGTGATCAGTGCAAAGAAATAGAGAAAAACAATAGAATGGGAAAGACTAGAGATCTCTTCAAGAAAATTAGAGATACCAAGGGAACATTTCATGCAAAGATAGGCTCAATAAAGGACAGAAATGTTATGGACCTAACAGAAGCAGAAGATATTAAGAAGAGGTGGCAAGAATACACAGAACTATACAAAAAAGATCTTCACGACCCAGATAATCACGATGGTGTGATCACTCACCTAGAGCCAGACATCCTGGAGTGAGAAGTCAAGTGGGTCTTAGAAAGCATCACTACGAACAAAGCTAGTGGAGGTGATGGAATTCCAGTTGAGCTATTTCAAATCCTAAAAGATGATGCTGTGAAAGTGCTGCACTCAATATGCCAACAAATTTGGAAAACTCAGCAGTGGCCACAGGACTGGAAAAGGTCCGTTTTCATTCCAATCCCAAAGAAAGGCAATGTCAAAGAATGGTCAAACTACTGCACAATTGCACTCATCTCACACGCTAGTAAAGCAATGCTCAAAATTCTCCAAGCCAGGCTTCAGAAATATGTGAACCATGAACTTTCAGATGTTCAAGCTGGTTTTAGAAAAGGCAGAGGAACCAGAGATCAAATTGCCAACATCCACTGGATCATTGAAAAAGCAAGAGAGTTCCAGAAAAACATCTATTTCTGCTTTATTGACTATGCCAAAGCCTTTGACTGTGTGATCACAATAAACTGTGGGAAATTCTGAAAGAGATGGGAATACCAGAGAAACCTGTATGCAGGTCAGGAAGCAACAGTTAGAACTGGACATGGAACAACAGACTCATTCCAAATAGGAAAAGGAGTACGTCGAGGCTGTATATTGTCACCCTGCTTATTTAACTTATATGCCGAGTACTTCATGAGAAACACTGGGCTGGATGAAGCACAAGCTGGAATCAAGATTGCCAGGAGAAATATCAATAACTTCAAATATGCAGATGACACCACCCTTATGGCAGAAAGTGAAGAACTAAATAGCCTCTTGATGAAAGTGAAAGAGGAGAGTGAAAAAGTTGGCTTAAATCTCAACATTCAGAAAACTAAGATCATGGCACCCGGTCCCATCACTTCCTGGCAAATAGATGGGGAAACAGTGGAAACAGTGGCTGACTTTATTTTTTGGGACTCCAAAATCAGTGCATATGGTAACTGCAGCCATGAAATTAAAAGACGCTTACTCCTTGGAAGGAAAGTTATGAGCAACCTAGACAGCATATTAAAAAGCAGAGACATTACTTTGTCAATAAAGATCCGCCTAGTCAAGGCTGTGGTTTTTCTAGGAGTCATGTATGGATGTGAGAGTTGGACTATAAAGAAAGCTGAGCACGGAAGAATTGATGCTTTTGAACTGTGGTGTTGGGGAAGACTCTTGAGAGTCCCTTGGACTGCAAGGAGATCCAACCAGTCCATCCTAAAGGAGATCAGTCCTGGGTGTTCATTGGAAGGACTGATGCTGAAGCTGAAACTCCAATACTTTGGCCACCTGATGGGAAGAACTGACTCATTTGAAAAGACCCTGATGCTGAGAAGGATTGAAGGCAGGAGGAGAAGGGGCCGACAGAGGATGAGATGGTTGGATGGCATCACCGACTCAATGGACATGAGGTTGAGTAAACTCCGGGAGTTTGTGATGAACAGGGAGGTCTGGCATGCTGTGGTCCATGGGGTCACAAAGAGTCAGACTACTGAGCGAATGAACTGAACTGAAGACCTTTTTTATATAGTTATTCTGTGTATTTTTGTCACCTCTTCTTAATTTTTTCTGCTTTTGTTAGGTCCTTGCTGTTTCTGTTGTTTATTGAGCCCATCTTTGCGTGAAATGTCCCCTTGGTAGCTCTCATTTTCTTGAGGAGATCTCTAGTCTTTCCCTTTTTGCCGTTTTCTTTTATTACTTTGCATTGTTCACTTAAGAAGGCTTTCTTATTTCTCCTTGCTCTTCTCTGGAACTCTGCATTCATTTGGATAGATGTTTCCCTTTCTCCCTTGCCTTTTGCTTCTCTTTTCTCAGCTATCTGTAAGACATCCTTGGACAACCACTTTGCCTTCTTGCATTTACTGTCACCCTTACACCAGAAAAATAAAAAAATTCCAATGTTTATCTGAAATTCAAATTCCACTGCTGTCCTGACTTTTTGTTTTCCTAAATGTGGCACCCCTTGTGGGTGAAGGGGTATTTAGACGGTGCCTTAAAGAAGGTGACGTTTTAGCTGAAACCGGACTGGGAAGCCCAGAGGTGAGAGGGAGGAGCAGAACCTGGAACTGTTTGAGGGATGGAAGGCAAGCTGGGGGTGGGGGGGGCGTGTAGTTAGAGGTCCGTGAGCACAGGGGGAGGGCTGGCAGGGGCCAGACCGCGAATCACAAGGCCTGGAGGCTCGGTGGGCACGTCGTCCTAAGGGCAGAGCTGGGCCTGAGGACGTGGTATGGGACCGGGGAGGAAGAGGCCGAGGGGCCAGGTGGGGAGCCCCGTCCAGATCCCAGCCCAGGTCGATGAGATGGCCGGACGAGCACCCTGTGTCAGTTTGGGTCTCGGGATGCATTCCCAGAGATGGAGTCAGGTGTGCGCACCACCCACTGGGTGGGATGCCCGTGGCAGATAAAGGGGGCAGGCTCAGACCACTCCTGACGCCTGTGACAGGAAGCAGACCGGCCCAGATGGACGGGCAGGTGCCCCCAGCGTAGTGGGACTCGGAAGGGCTGAGGTGGGCATGGACCGGGGTGGGGGCGGACCCCCCTCCCTTGTTAGCCCCTGGCTCAGCCGGGGAAGGCGTCCTGGAGGCAGGAGGGAGTGGGGCACACGTTCTCGAGAATCTCCCAGGGAGCCTGTGACACCGGGGCGGGTGTCCCCAGCCTGGTGCTGTGAGCCGCTGCCGCCGGGTGCAGACACAGACCAGGCAGCGGCGAGAGGGAGGGAGTGAGATGCGGGTGGGTGCGCAGAGTGTCCCCAGGGGAGCGGCAGCCACACCGCTGGGAGATGAATCCCACCGTTTCCCCCCACCCCATCCCCGACCCCAGCCCCGTGTTCTCAGGGACGGGCCGGGTGGCCATCCTCTGAGTCAGGGCCCAGCCCCGCGCACGCACGGCCAGGAGGAGCCAGCAGGCCGCCCTGTCCCCCCAGCGCCTGCCCTGGGAGGAAGCGCCCTCGAGTAAACCCAGCCTCCTGGTCCAGCCCCGCGGGCCCGCCTGCCCGGCACTCCAGGATTCCCGCAGATCATCGCAGGCAGCATGGCTCCCTCTGCACGGGGGACCCTCACTTCTGCGCTCTTCCTCCTGAGCTGCTGGGCGCTCCCTGATCCCCGGCAGGTGGGTGGGCCCGCAGGGCCACGGTGCTGGGGGAGCCCGGGAGCTGGGCATCCAGACTCTTCTGGGGCTGAGGGCTGGGTCCCCTGGGGGCGAGGGTGCCCAACAGCGCTTGGGCAGAGGGGGAGGAAGTCTGAACTCGGGGTTCAGGGGACGAATTGGGCTCCCTGGAGATGGAGTTGGCCTCAGTGCTGCGTGCCCGATGGTGAGGGGCGGACGCCGTCCGCGCCGGGCTGAGGGGCTTGTCCCCCTCCATCCAGGGCCCCTCCCTCCCCGCTCAGCCTGCTCCTTGTCTTGCCCGGCCCCCACCTCCCCTCCCTGTGTCCTCTCACTCCTCACAGCAGTTTCTGTGGGCCCTGGAGCCGGGGGACGTGACCTCTCACTTTGGCCCCGAAGCTGCCTTTGAAGGTACGCGCCCTGGCAGCCCCCTTGCAACGGGGGTTTCTCAGAGCCCACGGCGGGGGTGGGGGGAGGCAGGGGCATCTCACCACTGAGACAGGGGGCCGGCTCTTTGGAGGCTCTGCTGGGAGGAAGTCAGAGGCGCCGCTGTCGCTCTTAATTAATTCTGGTCCTCTCTGCCAAGTTGATAAAGACTGGTCCGGGTGTTCTGGGCGAGCTGGGATTCTGACCCTGGGATTCTATTCACTATCTCGAGGCAGCGGTCACTCATTAGCGGGTCTCTCCCGCCCCCGAGCCTTGCCCGGGCCGACCGGCGCAGGAAGTCTGCGGGTTTCTGGCCAGGATGTAAGCATTTATGTTTTCCGTGAGAAGCAAGATGGGCACAGGGTCGTGCTCCGGCCAGAGCCTTTTCCCATTCTTCCTGGGCCGTGACCGCGGGCATCTCTGTGGTGCCTGCCCCCCTTCCGACGAGGACCACCGGGGACTTTGATTCAGAGGCTGATGGGGACCAGGGGCAGGGCGGGCGAGTGGTCAGGGGTCGGAGGGTAGAGAGTGAGGGGTGTCCCGCTCGTGACTGCTCTGGGATCGGGGTCAGGTGCCTGGCGCCGGGCTGGTGGGCCAGTGGGGACCCCTGAGAGGACCTGGAGAGCCGAGCAGGGGTGAGCACGGGGCCTCCTGTCTCCCGCAGTGCCCCCGTTCGACGTGGCCCCCCGGCCTGCGTCTGCGAGCACAAGGACGAGGGTGGGCCGGCGGGGCTGCCCTGCAGGGCCCCACGCGGCTCCCTGGCAGCCCTGGGCCGGCTCTTCTCCTTCCGCTGCCGGCCTGAGCTGGGCCTGCTGGCCGCCTCCTTCACCAGCTAGCGCGTGCTCAGTGCCTCCCTGCGGCTGCTGAGGGGGCCTCCCCACCCCTGCCTCACGGGAGGCCGGGCCCTGCTGGCCCCGGGCACAGCGGCCAGGCTCACCTACTACTCGGGCCTCGTGGTGAGTGGGCGCCCGGGCTGGCTGGGGGGACACCATGGGGCAAACGTGTCCCCCAGCCCCCAGATGCAAGAGCAAGACCGCTTGGATCTTAGCCAGACTCTGACCCAGTTGAGGGCCTGCTCCTCGGAGGCTCAGAGAAGCCGCTGAGTTCCCTCGGGCCACCCAGCTAGCAGGGGACAGAGCTGAGTGCAGGCCCGGGGCACGGGGAACGGAAAGAGCGTGGGCTTTGCAGTCAGAGCTGAGTTCGGGCTCAGCTGTGCCCCTTTGTGCAGCTGGCCCGCGGCCGGCCCCTCCGCTGAACCCGTGTTGTCACAGAGGTATGGTGAAGGCGGCACCGGCCTTCTGGGGGGCTGTGGGGACTGGTGTCGTGCGTTGTCATGAAGTGTCTCTCGGTGAGCAGAGCCACTGATATCACTACAACCCCCGCCCCCCGCCCCCCGCCGCTAGGTTCCCGGGCTGGGTGGTCCAGCCTGGGCCGAGACAGGGGGCACTCGCGGTCCCCCTGGTGACAGGCAGCGCTGTCCGTTAGCGCGGGCCTAGAGCGGCCCTAGAGACCCCCTCCCTCCTTGCCCGTGGTCTTCACCAGGCCCTGCAGTCTGGGGCCTGAAGCCTGAGCACGTGACGGGGAACGGGCACCTGGCGTGGGGGCTGGCGGCAGGTGGCAGTCAGTGGGTGCAGCCCCAGAGGGCACAGGTCCCCCGCTGTCCCCCACAGATGGGCTCTTGGACCTTAGACTCGGGGAGGAGTCCTGGGGAGACCCAGGGCCAGCCCGTGCCCGGGGCTGGGACGGCCCAGCGAGGCCCTTCCCTGAATGCACAGGAGAAGGGCTGGTAGACCAGATGGCTCTCTGTCCTCCAAGAGGGTGATGTCCTGGTGGGTGCAGACAGGTTCTACATCCAGCCATAGAGGAGGCAGCACCGGGCGCTGGTGCATCCCTGGGGGGGAGCACAGCCCCACCTGATCCACAGGCCCACCCCCGGGCCCCCACCGCTGCAGGTACAGCTCCTGGAGGGGGAGGGGGCTGTGGGCAGGGTCGACTCTAGGGGAGGGACCAGCTCTCCTGATGTCTGGGGTCGGAGCGGCCGAGCTCCGCGAGCCGCCTTCATGAGCATGCAGGGTGTCCCCTGAGCCCACGGGACAGGCCAGGGGAGTGTATGGCCACCAGCCCTGCCCTCAGACCATCTGCTCGGCGGACACGGAGACCTCCTGCCTCTGAACAGCCGTTCACCGTCTACAAAGCGCGTTCACTGACGTGGGCCTTGGAGCCTTGGGCCCTGGGTCAGAGGTCACTGGTAGTTCCCACGCTGCAGATGGGAACCCAGAGGCCCAGAGATGAGAAGTGGCCGCTGCAAGCCTACGCAACGACTGCCGGGCACAGCCAGGGCGGGAGTTGGCCCTGTTGCCCCCAGGCCTGCTCGTGCCTTCCCCAGGCTGCATCTGCTGCAAGCAGGGTGGGCTCCTGGGCTTTTCTTACCATCCCGGGGCGACCTCGTTCTCCAGTGCGCCCACCGTGGGGCTTTGGGGTGACCAGAAGGACGTAGAATCCACACCGTAGCTGACTCCTGGGCCTTGCACTGCCCTGCATGCCCGGTCAGCCCGGGGTGGGGGATGAAGTATCTCCACCCGAGACAGCCGTCCTCCCAAGACCTGGCCACCTCTCTCCTGCGAGCCGGCCAAGCCGTCTATTCTAACAGTCACAGCGTGAGTGACGTGTGAGAGCTTGGGACCTCCCACTCCCTGCCCGAGGGGGGCAGAGACGTCCTAACTCAGTCAGTGGCTGTCCGAGGGAACAAAACCACGGGCGCTGAGAAGCCAGCTCTAGGAGGGCCAGTGTGGAGCTGCTCACTCAGCCCTGCAAACAGGTTACAGCTAGCAAAGGAGGATAGGGGAGTAGATCAGGAGCTTGAGATTAGTATATACACACTACTACATATAAAATGGTATAGTGGTAAAGAATCCGCCTGCCAGTGCAGGAGATGCAAGAGACTTGGGTTGTATCCCTGGGTTGGGAAGATCTCCTGGAGGAGGAAATGGCAACTCACTCCGGTATTCTTGCCTGGAAAATCTCACGGACAGAGGAACCTGGCAGGCTGCGGTCTGTGGGGTTGCAAAGGGTCAGACATGACTGAATACACACACACACATGCACACTAGATAAACAAGGTCCTACTTATAGCACAGGGAACTCTACTCAACTGCTAAATTTTTTTTTAATAACCTAAAAGGGAAACGAATCTGAAAAAGGACACATACACATGTGTGTGTGTTTATACATGGCGCAGTGCTGAAGAATCCCCCTGCCAAGCAGGACGCTCCAGTTCGATCACTGGGTCGGGAAGATCCCCTGGAGGAGGGCATAGCAACCCGCTCCCGTGATCTTGCCTGGAGAATCCCATGGACAGAGGCGCCTGGCGGGCTACAGTCCATGGGGCTGCAGAGTCAGGCATGGCTTAACAACTGAGCATGCACACACACGCACACACACACTTAACTGCGTCACCGTGGCGTACACCTGAAACTAACACATTATTAGTTACTATATGTCAGTTAATTAACTAACTAAAAAACTGCTTAGCAAATTAATGATTAGAAAAGAACTAGGCTGACTCAGTCTCCCTGTGCCAGAGGCAGCTCCCCGCGAGAAAGCTGAGGCCGGGGCCCGCCAGCTCCCCCCTCCCCACCGTGGATGGCACAGGGGGGCTTCCCACCACCGTGTCTCCGAGCCTGGGAGCCCAGGGGGTGGCGAGGCCTGGCCATGGGGGGCCCTGAGGTCAGCTGACCAGAGCCCCGTTTCACCCGCTTTCCGGGACCCTGGCTCTCAGCCCTGCCCACTCCTTCACCAGGCCGCTCCGCTGCCCCTCGCCTCCGGAGACGGGCTGCCGGGAACGTCCTGCACCTGGAGCTGCTGGTGGCCGCGGGTCCCGACGTCCACCAGGCCCACGGGGAGGACACAGAGCGCTACGTGCTCACCAACCTCAACATGGTGAGACCTCGCGTCAAGCGGGCGCAGTGGGCAGTGCTGACCGGGGGCGGGCTCGGGGGCCCGGGGGCGGCGGGCGCAGTGGGCAGTGCCGACCGGGGGCGGGCTCGGGGGCCTGGGGGGCAGCAGTGGTCCTTGGAGACCGCCGCTGGCCCATCCGTGGGAGCCTGTGGAGTCAGCGTCCCGCACCCGGGCTTGTGCACAATGTCCGTGGGCTGGCTTATCTGGTGGGTTGAACTCGGGGTAAGCCTGAGGCTGGGGTCACATCTGAGGCTTAGGGTCCTAGGATGGGGAGAGGTGTGATCTGTTCTTATCCCCTCCACAGCTGGCAGTACAACCTCCAGCCTCTTGCTCCTGGGTCCCTGTGGTCCGGGACCCTCAAGCCTGGCCTCTCCCCCAACGTCCCTTCGACCTGGGGACACCTCAGCTCACACTGCCTAGTAGTGGGCACCCTTCTTGCAGACACCCCCATTTGGGATGGGCTCCCCTTCACTTGACTTCTGGGGTAACGGTGGGGGCAGGACGCACAGCTCCCACTGATTATTATCTCAGAGACAAAGAGGCAGCATAGAAACAGGTGGCCCAAAGCTGGTGATCACATCCCCGCTGGGGCTGGGCCATGCCGGAGCGCATTTGCTTGTAAATACACAGAAACACACGTGTTCTAGGCAGCCAGGTATATTTCCACAAACCTTAGGAGATCAATACCACTGCTGGCAGCACCAGGGCCCGAGTTGCTCCCCTGGTAAGTGGACCCTGGAGGGCGGGCGGCATCAGAAGGTGGGGTCCTTGGCATCACCATGTTCCCAGCCTTAGGTGTGCCCGGCTGTCTTGGACCAAAGGAAAGGATTCTCCCACTCTCAGAGCCCCAGGCCCTCCGAGCCCTCTCTTCTCTCAGATGTTCTCTGGGGTTCCCACCCTGCATGGAGGCTGGGTGCCAGGGGTCATACCCCTGGGGTCCCAACCCCTGGAGAAGCTGGCTCAAGTCCAGGACAAGCCAGCTTGGGCTTCCAACTGCCAGCCCCAGAGGTGGAAAATATTCCCTCTAAGTCACTTGAAAGCTCTGTTTTCAAGCTTTGGGCGGGGCGGGGTGGGAGGCCCTCCACCTTGAATATACTGAAATTTGATAATCAAACCATGCTCCCTCTGGCCATTCAACGTGTTTTATGAGGCCCAGTGATGGTCAGGTAGTAGACTGGACTGGCTCCTTCCCAGGTGGTGCTGGTCGTGGTAGCGGCCAGCGTCATGCCGGGCACCCACCTGTGCCGACTGCATGGTTACCAGGTCTGCCAACAGCTATGGACGTGTTTCTCTGACTCTTACGGAGGAGGGAATTGGGCCCCTGAGGTTAGTTAACAGGATCCTGACGACACAGGTAGGTAGGGGGAGAGCCTGGTTCAGACTCAGGTCAGCCGAGGCCAGTGGCGGCCACATCCTCTCTGCCGGATGCCACGTCTCTAGAGGACGAGCTCACGTGAATAGCCGCCGTGCAAGCTGACAACAGTCGGCATCTCGGCAGATGCACCGGGAGAGCTGGGAACCGGGTTTAGTAGGGCTCAATCGCTCAGTCGTGTCCAACTCTTTGCGACCCCCTGGACTGTAGCCCACTAGGCTCCTCTGCCCGTGGAATTTTCCAGGCAAGAATACTGGAGGAGGTTGCCATTTCTTTCTCTATCGGATCTTCCTGACCCCGGGATTGAACCCAGGTCTCCGGCATCGCAGGCAGACTCTTTACTGTCTGAACCACCAGGGAATCCTGTGTTTGAAGGAACATTCTAGATGCATGACAGTTATTTGCATCCTGTGGTTCCGGGGGTCTCTATGTTGGCTGGCCTTCCTGAGCCGTGAGCAGAGGAGGGCCAGAGGACTGAGTGTCCCTCTGGCTGGCTCCCGGCTGGAGGACTAGCACCTCCGGTTCCCGCCACGCTGGTGGAGCACCCTCTCCAGGCACCCCACCCCCGCCCCTGGATCCCTGAAGTCGGCCGCGCCCGCCCTCACGTGTCACCTCTCCTGCCCGCCCTTCCGCAGGGGTCAGAGCTGCTGAGGGATCCATCCCTGGGGGCTCAGTTCCGAGTTCACCTGGTGAAGATGGTCATCCTCACCCAGCTTGAGGTAGGTGCTGAGCCGGGAGCCCAGTCCCTGGGAAACCTGTGTCTGCAGTCTTTAACCTCCGTCCATAAGATCTGCTGGAGAAGGGATAGGCTACCCACTCCAGGATTCTTGGGCTTCCCTGGTGAGAGAATCCACCTGCAATGCGGGAGACCTGGGTTCGATTCCTGGGTTGGGAAGATCCCCTGGAGAAGGGAAAGGCCACCCACTCCAGTATTCTGGCCTGGAGAATTCCATGGACCGTATAGTCCATGGGGTCGCAGAGAGTGAGACACAAGTGAGTGACTTGCACTTCACTTCTCCAGTGGATACACAGCAGGGGTGGTGTTTTCCTGCCCGCTGGCCCTGGCCCCAAGCTCCAGCTCTGCCCTGCTGGGCCTCGGGCCCCTCCTCTGTGCCCTGGATGGTGGTAGCATCGTCATGAGGACTGAGGCTGCAGCAGCAGTCAGCACCCTGCTTGGGGTGGAGCCCCTAAATATGTGCTCTGTTACTGGCCTCTCAGGATGCTCCGAAGATCACAGCCAACATCACCGCGTCGCTGCTGAGCGTCTGTGAGTGGAGCAGGACGGTCAACCCCGAGGACGACACAGACCCCGCACATGCTGACCTGGTCCTGTACATCACCAGGTAGCTGAGCCCCCCGCGGGCCTGCCAGCCTGCCCGGGAGCCGCTCCCCTTCTCTGCCAAGGTGGCCCGCTGGCAGGCAGGCACCTCAGAGCCCCTGGGCGTTTGTTCTCTCCTCCTGAGGTTTGACCTGGAATTGCCCGATGGTAACCGGCAGGTTCGGGGGGTCACCCAGCTGGGGGGTGCCTGCTCCCCCTCCTGGAGCTGCCTTATCACTGAGGATACCGGCTTCGACCTGGGGCTCACCATCGCCCACGAGATTGGGCACAGGTAAGGGGCCCCATGCCCTGGCCCCAAGCTCCAGGCAAGGACGTGACCTGGGGCCCCCAGGAGGGGAGGTCATGACTGGCGGTGGTCCCAGGAAGAGCCAAGTGGGAGGAGCCGCTACTCTTGACCCCAGTGGACTCGGGAGGGTGAGGGGCAAGGGCTGGGAAATCTGATATTTCTTCATTACCAAATAATGAAAACAAAACATGTCCCCCCCAAAAATATAAGCAAAACAAACTTAGGAGTTAAAAAGTGATTATTGTAGGAAACTCATGTAAAGGAAAACAAGGCTGTAAAAATCATCCCAAATCCCACCACTGAGAGAAACCATCCATCTTTTCTTTACACACGCACAGACATCATTTTTATCCACAAAATTGGGATTATGCTGTACGTTGGTTAACTGCCTTTTAAAAAAACTTTTCCATGTAACCATTTTTTATTAATTATCTCTGGCTGCGCTGGGTCTTCATCGCTCCTCTCGGGCGTGCTCTCGTTTCTACGAGTGGGGGCTCCCCTCCAGCCGGGGTGCGCGGGCTCCTTGCTGCGGCGCTTCTCGCCACGGCGCGCAGGGTCTGGGGGTCGTGGGCTTCAGTAGTTGTGGTGTACGGGCTTAGTTGCTCCGAGGTGCGTGGGATCTTCCTGGACCAGGGACTGAACCTATGTCCCCTGAATCGGCAGGCGGATTCCTAGTCACTGGACCACCAGGGAAGCCAAGTTAACTGCCTTTTTATGTAAGAATACATCCCAAACATTTCTCTCAAACGTCTTTTTACAATGTGTGTTGACTTTTTTGGTATGCACGTACTTTACCTAATCCATTCCCTAGCGTTAGATATTAGATGACTCTCAGACTTCCTTGTGTGACTGTTACACGTTCTTTGGGCGACTCTGCTCCTCTGTGCTGTTTACCAAGCGTGGAGGGCTTCTTGCTGTTTTGACTTTTAGTCTTTTCATTACGAAAGCAAATACCTGCTTTCTGTGAAAATTCAAATAGTACCAGAGACTCCTAAAGTGAAAAGTGAGTGTCTAACTTCCTCGCCCGCCGGCCCCCCGCGCTCACACCCTGCCTGTTAGCCCCCTGCAAGGGCAGAGGGTTCCCACCCCCACCTCCAGGACAAGGCTGGGCTCCTACCCACAGCCGCCACTTTTACCCTAGCTCTCTGTCTCTGCCTGGCTTCTCCCCCCACCCAGCCATCACAATTCCTCCATCTATCTTTTTTGTAACAAGTGTTTATTCATTTATTTGGTGGCATGGGGTCTTAGTTGCCCTCCCCCCTCCCCATGTGCGATCTCAGTTCCCCGGTGCTGGGATCCAACCCCCCACTGCATTGGAAAATGAATGATTCTCAACCACTGGACCGCCAGGGAAGTCCCTCCTCCATCTATCCTGTTTGGAGAAACAAACAGGAATTGCAAACCACTGCCTTCCATTGGGAGCAGAAATCCTGGCCAGAGGCCCACCTCTCCACTTCTCCAGAATGCGGTGTTTTTACTGTGTTCACCCCACCGATCCACCCCTGGGGTGTGAAGAAGGCGAACCTCAGCAGGGCCTCCACGGCCCTCCCTGGAGCGCCGTCCTCCCAGATTTCACACCCGGTGAAGAGTGTGGCCTGCACGTTTCTAAAGCCTTTAGATGTGTATCGGCTGAAAGAGGCCAGAGCTACCTGGCCGGCCCAGCGCTCTCTCCCTCCGTGGGGGAACGAGGCTGGGTGCTGCACCCGGGTTTAGCAGGTGGCCGGGCGGGGCCAGCCTGCGGGAGTCGGGAGTCGAGGCGGGGGGTTACCCCGGGTCAAGGCCGCCCTCAGAGCCGCTTCCTCCGCAGCTTCGGCCTGGAGCACGACGGCGCGCCGGGCAGCGGCTGCGGGCCCGGCGGGCACGTGATGGCCTCGGACGGCGCGGCGCCCGCCCTCGCCCTCGGGGGCCCCGCGTGGTCCCCCTGCAGCCGCCGGCAGCTGCTGAGCCTGCTCAGGTAGCCGCGCCCCGCCCCGCCGTGCCGACGCCCCCGTCTCCACTCCTGCTCCTCCGGCCCGGCCCAGCCCCCCCGCGGCCCTCCGCCGGGTGTCCGCTCCCGTCGGCCCCGTCCACCTCTCCCTGGGCTCGCAGCCCGTTCGGGGGGGCACCCCTCCGTCTCGGCTTCCCTCGCCCTCACCTGCGGTGCCCGCTCCTCCGTCCCGCCCCCTCGCGGGGCCCACCCCGGCCTGAACCGCGGCCTTCTCCAGCGCAGGACGGGCGCGCTGCGTGCGGGACCCTCCGGGGCCGCGGTCCGCGCCCGCGGGGCGGCCTCTGCAGGCGCAGCCCGGCCTCTACTACGGCGCGGACGAGCAGTGCCGGATCGCCTTCGGCCCTGCGGCGGTCGCCTGCACCTTCCGCGGGGAGCACCTGGTGAGTCTGGCCGGGGGGACGCGCCCGCCACCCGCCGCTCCGCACCAGGGCCTCCCTCTGCAGGCTCATGCCCCCACCGCGCTTCCCCGCCCTCCTGCCCACTGGCCCAGACCCTCGATGCCCCTGGAAGTTCTCAATTTCTGAACAAGGGCCCTCACCTTTTCCTTCTGAGGAAGCCCCACAAATTACGTAGAGCTGGCTCTGATAGAGCCCCTGAGCCCATGGGCCTTGATCCTGCGCAGGTGGTTACCAACAGCTGCCAAACAATGGGAGCTGGAGGGCTTCCTGGAGGAAGTGACCTCCAAGCTGACCCTTACAAGCAGGAGTCGGGGGTGGGGGGGGGGGCTGCCCTAAAGACAGATTTTCTCCCAGGGCTGCACAGGACTTGCAGGCACTTTTGCCTCTGTGAGCCCCTTCCTGCTTACAAAATACTTGGAATTACAGCTTAGCGTTTTTGTAAAATATGCGATACTACAGGTGTTGTTATAAAACACAAATATATTCATGCTCTGTGTTAGGACATTCTGTTTGATCTAAAAGACCATCCTTTTTCCTTCTGATTTTAAAAGAAATGAAGACACTTTTGTGGGCCCTGGCCAGTGTTCCTGTTCCCGATAATGGGGTCAGCCAGGCCCCCCTGCACCCTCCTCTGCCCGGGGTGCTGGCTGTGTCGCTGTCCTGTGGTCTGGGAGGGACAGGTGCGGCTGGACACGGACCCCACAGGCCCTGGGGGCCCCTCAGCTGACTGTGTGTCCCCCTCTTAGGACGTGTGCCAGGCTCTCTCCTGCCACACAGACCCCCTGGACCCAAGCAGCTGTAGCCGCCTACTTATTCCTCTCCTGGACGGGACAGAGTGTGGCGTGGGGAAGGTCAGCGGGGGGTGGAGGAGCATGTGCAAGTGTGTGTGTGTGTGTGTGTATGAGGGGTGTCCTGTGGGTGCAGGTATGCCCTGGGTGTGGAGTGCCTGTGGGTGTGGGGGTCCTGGGTGTAGGGTGCCTGTGGGCGTGGGATGCTCTGGGTGTGAGGTACGTGTGAGTGTGGGCGCCTGTGGGTGTGGGATGCTCTGGGTGTGCGGTACGTGTGAGTGTGGGCGCCTGTGGGTGTGGGGGTCCTGGGTGTAGGGTGCCTGTGGGCCTAGGATGCTCTGGGTGTGCGGTACGTGTGAGTGTGGGCGCCTGTGGGTGTGGGGGTCCTGGGTGCAAAACACGGTCCCATCCTTCTCTTGCAGTGGTGCTCCAAGGGTCACTGCCGCTCGCTGGCGGAGCTGGCCCCCGTGGGGGTGGTCCACGGGCACTGGTCTGGCTGGGGGCCCGCCAGTCCTTGCTCCC
The DNA here is from genome assembly GCF_963930625.1 of Muntiacus reevesi. Taxonomy (NCBI): domain Eukaryota; kingdom Metazoa; phylum Chordata; class Mammalia; order Artiodactyla; family Cervidae; genus Muntiacus; species Muntiacus reevesi. Next base: position 2,437,185 of record NC_089251.1, on the reverse strand, counting down.
GGTCCTGCGGAGGCGGCGTGGTCACCAGGAGGCGGTGGTGCAACAACCCCAGGTACTGCATGGAGGTGGCTGCTCCGTGCTCCCAGGCTCGGGGCCCTGGGTCACGTCTCACCCCGTCGTCTTGTGGGCATTTTCAGGCCTGCCTTTGGGGGGCGCGCGTGCGTAGGTTCTGACCTCCAGGCTGAGATGTGCAACACCCAGGTAGGCCTGCTTCCCTGGGCAGGGGAGGGCTGCGGTCAGAGGCGGCACTGGCCTGGAAGAGCCCAAGGGTCAGGATGGCTGTGATTTGGGCCAGGGCACTTTTGAGAGCAAAAGTGGTTTTATTAATACCTGCCCCTGATGGCTCAGTTGGTAAAGAATCTGCCTGCAATGCAGGAGACCCTGGTTTGATTCCTGGGTTGGGAAGATCTGCTGGAGAAGGGATAGGCTACCCACTCCAGTATTCTTGGGCTTTCCTTATGGCTGAACTGGTAAAGAATCCGCGTGCAATGCAGGAGATCTGGGTTCGATCCCTGGGTTGGGAAGCTCCCCTGGAGAAGGGAAAGGCTACCCACTCCAGTATTCTGGCCCGGAGAATTCCATGGACTGTATAGACCACGGGGTCGCAAAGTCGGAAACGACTGAGCGACTTTCACTTTCTGGACCACGGCGCAATACCCAGGCTTGTCTGACCACTGAAAGCAGCACCCCCCCCGAAGTGTCCCCTTGCTTACCCGGACTCCACCGCCCTGGCCTGAGAACACCCCCCCTTCCCGCAGCCAAGCCGGTACTGGGAGAGCATGGGTGATTCTTTAGTTACGAGTTCAGGGGATTCGCACACCCATAAAGCAACCGTGTGAAATCGTGCGGGTCGGTGTCACCTTCACAACACCATGCGACCACCACCTTTTTCTAGTTCCAAACAGTTGCCGTCACCCCAGGGCAAAACCCCAGCCCGCTAAGCAGTCACTCCCATGCCGCCCCCCAGCCCCTGCCAGTCACCAGTCCACTTTCTACCTCTGGGGGTTTACCTGCACTGGGCATCTCATATAAGGGGAATCACACAGCGTGTGGCTTTCTGCATCTGGCATCTTCCCCTCGGTGCGTGGCGTTTTCACGTGCAGGATGTGTTTGAACTCCACTCCTCGTGGCTGAACGACCTTCCATTGGATGGTTGGACCGCATTTTGCTCACCCGTTCATCCACTGTCCATCTGTCGATGCGTTTGGACTGCTTCCATCTTTGGTTGTTGTGAATAGCGCTGCTATGAATATGTGTGTATGTGGACTTTTTTGAGTACCAACTTTTCATTCTTTGGGGTGTGTACCTAAAAGCGGAATTGCTGGATCACGTGGTAATTCTACATTTAGCTCCTTGAGAACCTCCAAGCCATTTCCGGTGGCAGCTGAGCCATTTGGCCTTCCCACCAGGAATGTGCGAGGGTTCCGCTATCTCCACATCCCCTCCAGCACTTACCTGTGTTTCCCACGTGGCCATCATAGAGGGTGTGGAGGGCTAGGGAGACTCCTCCGGCCTTGACCTAAGATCTGCACCAGGTGAGACCTTCCCTGCCCACCTTCCCCAGGTGGACTCAGCAGGCCCACTCCGATTCTTTTCCTCAGACTCCAGTGCAGAGCAGGCCAGGACACCAGCCCGCCTCGGCGGCCAGCTTCTTGTGCAGAGGCCCTTTGCTCTCCACTCCTGTGACTTTTCCAATACTGATACCTGCACAGACATAGTTCAGTTCAGTTCAGTTCAGTTTAGTTGTTGACTCGTGTCTGACTCTTTGTGACCCCATGAATCGCAGCACACCAGGCCTCCCTGTCCATCACCAACTCCTGGAGTTTACCCAAACTCATATCCATTGAGTTGGTAATGCCATCCAACCATCTCATCCTCTGTCCTCCCCTTCTCCTCCTGCTCTCAATCTTTCCCAGCATCAGGGTCTTTTCCAATGAGTCAGCTTTTCGCATCAGGTGGCCAAATTACTGGAGATTCAGCTTCAGCATCAGTCCTTCCGATGAACACCCAGGACTGATCTCCTTTGGGATGGACGGGTTGGATCTCCTTGCTTCACCAGACCCATGACAGCCAAATAAACAAACCATGTCATTGATTAAAAAGGAGTGATAGTAACACTGAAAGTGCAGGCGTGAAGATCTTGCAGTCCAAGGGACTCTCAAGAGTCTTCTCCAACACCACAGTTCAAAAGCATCAATTCTTCGGTGCTCAGCTTTCTTTATAGTCCAACCCTCACATCCACACATGACCACTGGAGCAACCGCAGCTCTGACTAGACGTCGCGCAGACCTGGTAGACGCACACAAACGGGGCCTCCCTTCTGCCGAGCTCTCTGCCCACTTTCCTCTTCCTTGCCGGGGGCAGGCCCTACCCCGTGCCTTCCCAGATTCTTGTAGAATCCTCCCGCCAGCAGAGGGAGGCTCTCGACACCCCCACTCTCCCGGGCAGGGAACCGAGGGGCAGCCAGGAGCCAGGCTCAAGCCCGCGTCTTCATCCTCGCGCTGCAGGGCTCTTGCTGTCTCCCGGGGGCGAGGGTTCCCTCCCGGAGCCCCCGGCCCCGGCCCCTCGTGTGCCCGTCCTCCGCCTCCTCCATCCAGGCCTGTGAGAAGACCCAGCTGGAGTTCATGTCCGAGCAGTGCGCGCAGACCGACGGCGAGCCCCTGCGCCTCTCCCCGGGGGGCAGCGCCACCTTCTACCGCTGGGGAACCGCGGAGCAGTACAGCGAAGGTGGGCCTGGGTGGGGGGCCAGGCCCGAGACCCCGGGTGGGAGAGCCTCTGGGGGAGGCCCAGCGTCACTCTGATGCTGTTGGGAGCAGGCTCGGGCTCTGCATCCCACCCGCCCCGGCTCGGCCCCTGGCCGGCAGGTCAGCCCTGACCTCTGCTCCCTGAGTCTCTGTCTATAAAACGGAGATAAGAGGCGTGGCGTGATGCTGGAGAAACACCTGCCTCATAAGTCGGCACACTCATCACCCGGTGATGCAATTGCTGCCTCTGGAGGCGGGGCGGGTGGGAAGTAAAGCCCACCCCGACCCCAGATGCAAAAAGCACAGTGAGATGGTGCCTGGGGGGCAGCGAGGGCCCACTCGGACCCGGCTTCGCAGGGTCTCTGTCCCGGGCTCCCCGCACCCTCCCGCCGGCCTCCTTGTTCTTCTGCTTCTCCCCAGGGAACGCCTTGTGCAGACACGTGTGCCGGGCCGTCGGCGAGAGCTTCATGGTGCGGCGTGGGGACCGTTTCCTGGACGGCACGCGCTGTGTGCCGGGCGACCCTCAGGAGGACGGGGCCCTGAGCCTGTGTGTGTCGGGCAGCTGCCGGGTAGGCGTGTGTGCGGCGGAGGTGCCCTGCTACCCTCTGTGGCCCCGCGGGCTCTCCCCAGGGAAGCCAGGGCAGGACGGGGCCTTCGAGGGGGTCAGGTCTGGGGGCGCGGCCCCCACGGAGCCACAGCAGCGTCTCTGTTGGGTGGTGCTGGGGAACAGGCCGAGCCTGGAGTCAAGAGCCTTGCCGCGACCTGGGGCAAGCCACCTAAGCTCGCCTCCCACACCAGAAATGGCAAAACGGCCGGTTTGCTTGCGTGAACCTCAAAGGCCAGCCCTGTCCGACGACACCACCGGGCCTCACCTGCCACTGTCCTCTGCACAGACGTTCGGCTGTGACGGCAGGATGGACTCCGGGCAGGTGCGGGACGTGTGCCGGGTGTGCGGCGGGGACAACAGCACGTGCCGGCCGCAGAACGGCTCCTTCACGGCCGGAAGGGCCAGAGGTAGGGCCTCCCCAGGGGCGGAGGGCCCGGCTCCCCCCAGCCTCCAAGAAAACGCGCCAGCCCAGAGCCCGGGTGCCGGCGGCCTGGATGGTGGGGCCGCGTGCTCGCTCGGTCCTGGGCCCTCTCAGCGGGTCTCGGCCTCCCCAGGAGGCTCAGGCCGGTCATGAGGTGGCCCATCACTCACGGCTGCTCTCAGCATCCGTGACACAGGAAGAACACAGACTGGGGAAGCCTGCGGTGGGCTGTTTTCTCCTCTCCCGCTGGAGGCATCTGAGCACGGGGATGCTATGCTTGGGACAGTCCTTGACTTTGATCTATTTATGCAAGAAGTCAGGTCTCTTGCAGAGTCGGTCCAGGAGCTGAGTCCCAGCTCCCTCGGGCGCTCCCGTTTCCTCCCTCTGACTGTGACCTCAGCGGCCTGAGACCACCCCACCTCTGCTTCCCCCTAGAGTACGTCACGTTCCTGACCGTCACCCCCAACCTGACTAGCATCTACGTCGTCAACCGCAGGCCCCTCTTCACACACCTGGGTGAGCCGGCCACACGGTGAAGTGTGCGGGCACCGCCCCAGGGTGTCCCCACTTCCGACGCCACCTGCAAGTCTGAGGATCCCTCCAGCGCCCTCCGTTGGGGGGTTCACCGGGTGGACCCCCAGAACTCTGAGCGCTGCTGCGCTCACGGTTACGGCTTACTCCAAGGGACAGCCGAAGGGAGAGGTGCCTAGCGTGGCGCGGGGAGCGCCTGTGTCCAGCCTCGAGAGCAGCCACACCCGCGGTGCCCTGCCTCCCTGGGCGCTCTGCGGAGCTCACTGCCCGGGTGTCTCGGGGACTTCCTTGTGTCGACGAGGTGGGGGGACTGACTGATCACGGTCTCAGTCTCCCGTTTGGCTCAGGCGTGCTGACTCGCAGCCCCCACCCTAAATCACGTATCTGAGCTTTCACCCTAAACAAAGACGGATCTCTGTGTGAGGCCGACCTCTTTACACCATGGGTTCTTATGCCCAGAGGGTGCCCTTTGAATCTGGCTTGGGGTGCTCACCCTGAGGTCCTTGTGCCTGCACTTGGTGAGGGAGCAGGTCCACAGCGCTCCCCGGGTTCCGGGAAGATGTGGGGAAGCCTCCCTCGGTCAGACGCCCTGTGCCTCTCGGAGCGGAGCGTGGGGTACCAGGAAGGTCTGCTCCCCGGGAGGGCGGGCGGCCCTGGGGTCGGCGTGGCAGGTGAAGCCCCGGACGCTGCGTCCTGTCGGCCCCATTGTCCCCTCTCCCTAAACAGGGCCATCTGTGGGAGGGGGCGGTTCTGGCTCCCAGGGTGGGGGGGCCCTGCGGTGCTGACGGCCCCTCCACCCACAGCAGTGAGGGTGCGTGGGCGCTACGTCGTGGCCGGAAATGGGAGCATCTCGGCCAGCACCACCTTCCCCTCCCTCCTGGAGGACAGCCGCGTGGAGTACAGGGTGACCCTGAGTGAGGACCGGCTGCCCCGCCGGGAGGAGATCCGCATCCAGGGCCCCACCCGGGGCGACATGGAGATCCAGGTGACCGCAGGGCCTCCCCGGGTGTCGGCCTGTCCATCGGCTCAGACCCACACCCGCTCCTTCAGCAGTCGCTGGGTGGCTGGCGTCCTGGGACTCAGAGCCCACCGGAGCCCGTGCAGTCCTGAGAGTGGCTCAGAGGGAGAGCCCTGCAGAGGGGCCGGGGGCTTCCCGGGAGCGGGCCGTGCAGCTGAGGTCTGGGAGGGCGAGCTGAGGCTGCGGGCGAGCAGGCGGGGAGGGGGACCCGGGCCTGCAGTGGAGGGGCGCTCAGGGGCGGGAGGAAGGGGGCCCTCCAGTGAGGAGGCTGCTGGAGGGCTGGGCAGACCTCGAGGGGCCATGCTGGCCGTGTGAGGGGTTCAGGCTTCCTCCTGGGGGCCCTGGGCAGGTGCAGTGGGGACTGGGCCGTGTCAGACCGAGCCTCGGTTTCCCCCATCTGTGAACCGAAACTGATCACCCCTAAATAAAGTAATTGTGAAGATTCATCTTTTTCTTTTCAAGATACTGCACCGTAAGTGCTTGGCAGAGCGTTGGCGCCCCCACGTGCGCATGGCTGGCAAACCTACCTGCTAGGGTCACGGGAAGGCCCGGGGAGTGGACGCGTGCGTGCGCCAGGCAGTGCTGGCCCCAGGCCCCACCCGGGGCAGCTCAGTGTGGACGTGGGTCTTGCTCTCTCTCTGGGGCAGGCAGAGCCCAGGCTGTGTCTGCACGGGTCCTTCCCGCTGGGACCTGGCCTGCGAGCGGCCCCATGTGAGCTTTGCTGAGGAAGGTGCTTAGAGGGCTGGACAGGAAGCAGTGGAGGCTGAAATAGCCCCGGAGAACCTCTGGGGGTGGTCCGCATCTTGACGGCCCCTGGCTGGGCCTAGCAGCCCACCCCCTGCTCCCACAGCTGGGGAGACAGCTGGGGCCCCCCCAGAAGGCCAGGCCAGAGTGAGCCCCTGGGAGCAGTTAACCCCTTCCCTGCCTCCCTGTGAGTCATATCTAGTTCACCCCCTCCCCACCTCCAGGAGCCTACTGGCTGGCTGTCGAGCAGTTCTGTTGGCATCCTTTGCGGTGCGGATAGAAACACAGATTCCCAGGCCCTGTTCGGGACCTCTGACCCAGGACCTGCTGTTGATGGATGATGAAGGGTGGTGTGTGTGCTGAGAGCCTACACGTTAGCAGAGGGCTGTGGTGGGTGGGGGCAGGTGCTGGGACCCAGGGGCCTCCTCCTGGCCTCTACCTGCCAGGCTGGCCCCTCCCGGGACCCAGGGACCTTCCTGCAGTACAGACAAGCCCAGCCTCCCTGCTGGACCCTCTTCCTTAACCCCCTGTGTCCTCAGGGCCAAGCCCAGACTGCCAGCTCCCCCCCGCTCCGCCAGAGCCCCAGATCCAGCCCGTTCCTGCCCTCCCCGGGGCCTCACTCATGCTGCAGAAGCCAGAGCTGTGGGCTTCTCGCCCCGGGCTGGGCCTGGAAGGCCCCTTCTGAGGCCTCCTGCCAGCTGTCCACCCTGCTCAGCCTTCTCGGGGCCCTTCTCTGCACTCCCTGGCCCCTGGGCACACCCCTGTCTCTGTACCTGCCTGCCGCCCACCCTCCCCCAGGCTCCATGAGCTCCCGGAGCCGGGGGCAGTATCCTGGCTGTGACGTGTGGCCTGGGCTCAGCATCAGTGGCGGCTTGCTGAGTGAAAGAGCGTAAGGGGGAGGAAGGCAGGGTGGAAGGCTTCCTGAAGGAGGTGGCCGTGACAGCCCCCGCCCTCCACGCAGGTTTACAGGCGCTACGGCGAGGAGTACGGCAGCGCCGCCCGCCCAGACATCACCTTCAGCTACTTCCAGCCCGAGCAGCGGCAGGCCTGGGCGTGGGCCCCGGTGCGGGGGCCCTGCTCCGTGAGCTGCGGGGCAGGTGGGGCCCGGGGCGGGGCTCGCCTGGAAGCCTGGCGTGCCTCCCCGTGGAGGTGTCCCAGCCCACCCCGTTCCCCTCCAGGACTGCGCGCGGTGACCTACAGCTGTTGGGACCAGGCCAGGAGCGAGTGGGTGGAGGCCGCCCGCTGTGCGGGGAGCCGGCGCCCGGCCGCGTGGTCAGAGACCTGCGCCCCCGAGCCCTGCCCCCTGCAGTGAGTGCTGGCCGCGGCCCCCCGGGGGTGGGGGTGGCTCAGGGGCCCTCGTGGCACAGCTGACAGGGCCTGGGCATGTCCTTGATCAGCTCTGGCAGTGTCTGGGGAGGTGGCAGGTGAGGACAGTGAGACTCGGGCAGACCCGGGTGGCTGGTCAGCCTGGTGGGACCTGCTGCCCCCGTCTATGGGCAGCTCGCTCCCTCGCTGAGCTCAGGCGCCCACCGCATGGGGAGAGGACCGCTCTGCCTGGGCGGGCTGTGGCTTGGCTCGGGGAGGGACCACACCCCGGTGGGAGCACGACGCTAGGGACAAGGCCATCTGTGTTGGGTGCGGGGTGGGGGCAGCCAGCCGCGGGTACTTTCAAACGGATGTCCTCAGGCTCAGATGCGGCTCGGGGACACCTGGAGAGTGGGGGAGCTGGGCCGGCAGCCCCCCGCATGGCGTCTAGGTCCCTGAAGGGACCCTGGGCCCCGCCCCGGCCGGGGAAGTGGTCTGGCGGGTCACAGACGGATCTGCCCGATGCCCTGTTCCTCTCCTCAGCTGGGTGGCTGGAGACTTCGGCCCCTGCAGTGCCTCATGTGGAGGTGGCCTGCGGGAGCGGGAGGTGCGCTGCGTGGAGGCCTGGGGCGGCCTGCTGAGGACCGCGCCCCGCTCCCGGTGCAGAGCGCTGGCCCCGCAGCCGGCAGCCGTGGACACCTGCAATTCCCAGCCCTGCCCCCAGAGGTGAGCATGGGATGAGGAGGGCCCCCCAAGGCCAGATCCAGGCAGAACCTCCCTGGTGGGGCTCATCCCTGCACTGAGCCCTTCCCGAGGCCTCTGGCCGGGCCCCACCACCCTCCCACCCAGGAGGCCCTGGACTGGCCAGTCCCCTCTCTGTGAACTATTTTTTGAACTTGTGAGGACCAAGCAAAGCCACAGATGTCCAGCCACAGACGTCACTTTGTCATTGCCGCCCCGCAGCGTCCCAGCTGATGGAGGCTTATCAGTCTGATTTGCCGCTAGCCGTCTGGGGGACCTGAGCCAGTCCCCTCCCTCTCTGGGTCCCAGATTGGAGGGGGGTGGCCTAGGCCGCTGGTGGTCCGCAGGTGGCTCTGGGCACCCTCCCCCTCCCCCGCACGCCGTGTGACCGTGGCAGACACAGCAGTCACTGCTCTCTCCTGCTGAGGGCTGAGCCTGCCCCAGGGTCCTCTCCACACGGCGCTCCAGGCCGGCTCCAGCTCTCAGGGCCAGCGTAGGAGACGCGTTAGCTGGCGAGCCGCTGCATCTGGCACGTGCCTCCCAGCACTGCTGGGTCTAGGTCGTGCAGAGCCGCCCTCTTTGGTTGGGGACCCGTCTTTGCCTCTGGAAGGCGGGAGGGTCAGGGCTGGTCTCTGCGCCCTAGGTTTGGAATGGAGGCCCACAGCCATTCAGCCAGGCTTTGGGAAAGGCACCTGGCCTTGCCTCTTTGTGGGGGTTCCCTCTCTGGGTTCTTGGAGACTGGGCAGCAGGTTCACCGCCTCTCTGCGCCAGGAGCTGGCTTGCCCCGACTGCCTGGAGGCAGAGGCAGGGCCTGATGACTGTCGTGTCCCATCCTCAGGGAGGCAGACGTGTGCTCATTAGCCTGTGGAGCAGACCCGGCCGTGCAGAACACGACGTGTGTGCTGGGGGCAGGTGACACAGGGCTGCCGGCAGCTGCTGGGCCCTGCTCTGCAGATGAGAAGCCGCCTGCCCCGGAGCCCTGTGTCGAGGCGGCGTGTCCTCCCGGCTGGGACCAGGTGAGTGTCCCGGGAGAAGGGGGAGCTCTTCTTACACTGGCCTCCCGGCCAGAGCTGGAAGACGGCACTCATGCAGGGCTGCTGTCCTCGGGGGGGCCCCTGGGCAGAGGGCAGGCTTCGACACAGAGCTCCGGGTGCTGGGACGCCCCCTCCCCACGGCAAGCAGCCTGAAGCATCCAGAGCCTGATAGGACGGCGGCAGTTTTCTGCCAGGCTCCCGCTGGCGTCCGTGGGCTCAGGCTGGGGGGTGTTGCTTTCAGACAGGCATGCCGGCCAATGCCCCCCACTCCCCCGGGCTGGGGCAGGCGGGGTTACTTCAGGGCCAGGCGTGTCTGCGGATCTGGCTTTCAAGGCCCAGCGCCGCCTTCCCCATGGTGACCGCTCACGCTGGTGTAGAGGTCAGGGTGGGGCCTGAAGGCACCGCCGGGGCCAGGAAGCCAGCTTCCTGGGAAAGCAGCCGCGGGGTGGGTGGCCTTTGGGTGCTGGTGACCATTTCTGTCCTCTCCTGAAGGAGTGCGGTGGGTGGGAGTGGAGGGCTAGGTGCCCGAGGGTCTGGAGGTGGGAGGCCCAGATCCACCAGCTCGGTGCCTGGCCCCTGCAGCTGGACGTCCAGTCCCCGGGACAGGAGGCTGCATCCCCAGCGGGCAGCCCCAGGCTGGAGGCGCTTGCCGCACACGTGTGGATGCCCCTGGCGGGGCCGTGCTCAGCCTCCTGCGGTCAAGGTGAGGCTCCCGGTGCTCCTGAGGGTCAGCTAACTCAAGAAAAGCATTTGAGGTGGCGTACCCAGGGACATGACGTAATAAGCAAGGAGACTGGGGCCAGCTGAGTACAGCGGCCAGGTGACCGTGCTCGTTGACTGGCTGGAAGGTAGGAAGTGATCATAAAACCCAGCCGTGCTGGGACTCAACTTAGCTCCGAGCTTTCTGGTGGCCAATCCAGAGAAGCAGAAATTAATGTTAAGATACAGAGTGTTTTAAAGTAAAAACCCTGGGAATTCCCTGGTGGGCCAGTGGGTAGGACTCACTGCCGTGGCCCAAGTTCAATCCCTGGTCAGGGAACTAAGACCCGGCAAGCTGCAAGGCAAGGTTGAAAATAACTAACTAGCTAAACTAAAACCCTAATCACTTGCTCAGCTAAACCCCAGCATGTTTAGAACTGAGGCCAGAGATTTCTTTTGTGGGTACTCCTAAAGGAGAGGTTCAAGGACACGGCCGTAATAACATCGTGGCGGCAGACACAGTGAGAGGTTTTAATGTAGCCACTCGTATAATGCCCCTCAACAGAAAAAGATCAGCCACCGTTTTTGAGTGCCTACCATGTGCCAAGCACTTTCTGTGTGTGCGTACATGCTCAGTAGCTCCGTCGTGTCCAGCCTTTTGTGACCCCATGAACTGTAGCCCGCCAGGCTCTTCTGTCCATGCAATTTTCCAGGTTAAGAATCCTGAAGTGGGTTACCATTTCCTTCTCCCTGGGATCTTCTTGACCCAGGGATCAAACCCGTGTCTCTTGTGTCTCCTGAATTGGCAGGCAGATTCTTTACCACTGAGCCACCTGGGAAGCCCATCAAGCACTTTCTAGTCTCCTGGAAAAATCTTGATAAATGTCCCTCCAAGTCAGGCACCATTAGATGAAAAATCTGAGGCTCAGAGAAGTTAAGTCACTTGTCCAAGGTCACACAGCTGGTAGGTGGCAGAAAGTGAAAAATCACTCAGTTGTGTCCAACTCTTTGTGACCCCATGGACTACAGAGTCCATGGGATTCTCCAGGCCAGAATACTGGAGTGGGTAGCCTTTCCCTTCTCCAGGGGATCTTCCCAACCCGGGGATTGAGCCCAGGTCTCCTGCATTGCGGGTGGATTCTCTACCAGTTGAGCCACAAGGGAAGCCTAAGAATACTGGAGTAGGTAGCCTATCCCCTCTCCAGGGGATCTGCCCGACCCAGGAATTGAACTGGGGTCTCCTGCATTGCAGGCTGATTCTTTAATTGAGCTATGAGGGCGGTTGGGACTCAAATCCACAGATGCCTCTTCTGCTAGAGCTGACCAGGGACGGTGCACCCGTGGTCCGTGCTGACCCCCTTCTCAGGGCATGGGGTCCCCCCTTCCTCCCTGCAGGCCTGGCGGAGCTGCGTTTTGTGTGCATGGAGCCTGCCCTCAGGACGCCCGTCCGGGAAGAGCTGTGTGACCCGGCCAGCAAGCCCGGGAGTCGGCGGGAGGCCTGCCAGGCTGCCCCGTGCCCGGCCAGGTGAGGCCGTGCAGAGGGGCAGCAGTCTGGGCCCCCCGGGGGGAGAAGGGGGAGCTCTTCTTACACTGGCCTCCCGGCCAGAGCTGGAAGACGGCACTCATGCAGGGCTGCTGTCCTCGGGGGGCCCCTGGGCAGAGGGCAGGCTTCGACACAGAGCTCCGGGTGCTGGGACGCCCCCTCCCCTGGCTGCGGCTCCCTGCAGACCGTTGGCTTCCCCCCCTGCAGGTGGGAGACCCGGGCCTTGGCACCGTGCCCAGTGACCTGCGGAGGCGGGCAGGTGCCACTGGCTGTTCGCTGTGTGAGGATGGACCGGGGCCGCCTCGTCTCCCTGCCCCACTCCAAGTGCTGGCCCGTGCCCCGGCCTCGGCCCCTGGAGGACTGCAGCCCGGAGCCCTGTCCCGCCAGGTGAGCCTCCGTCAGGAGGCAGGTGGTCCTCGGCCGGCGTCCTTGCAGAGCGGCGTTGTCATGTCCTAAGCCTTGGCGTCCTCACCCGCAGGAGAGGGTCATACTGGTGCAGAGAAGACAGGGGCGGGGTTTGGAATGCCGTAGGCACTTGCGGCTGGTGGCTCGTTTCTCATCACTTGCTCTTTACTGGGCTTCTATGCCCCGGTGCTGCGCTGTCACAGGCGGACCCCCGCCGCTAACAAGACAGTCAGGCAGCCCTGGTCTCCCGGGGCAGACGCTGGGGGCTGGGGGCGGGGGGGCAGATGACAAAGAAGATTGAGGAGGCGATATATGTATGTATGTGTATATATGTATAATCTGAGGGACGGTGTTGGTGTGACGTGGAACCAGTGTGAAAGAAGGTTGGGAGTCTTGGCGGGGCGGGCCCGGATGATGGTGGGGCTGGGATTCCTGTTGGAGACCGATGTCTCTGCAGGGCCCCTTGGGTGCCCCACCTCTTCCCCATTGCTTTTCTGGACACATCTGCCCTCAACTTCCCCTTCTGTAAAATGGGGTCTCCTGAATACTCTCTGTCCACTGTGCTGAGCCTCTTGGTGGAGATGTAAAAGTGACTCCCCGGAGAGAGAACCTTTTCCAGGCCCTTTCTGGTCTGGGGTGGACGTGAGGGGAAGCCGGGCTCCCCCCGGGCGCCCCCTGACTCCCGTTTGCCCCAGGTGGCGGTACAAGCTGGCGGCCTGCAGCCTGAGCTGTGGGGGAGGGGTGGCACAGAGGATCCTGTACTGCGCCCGGGCCCACGGGGAGGACACGGACGAGGAGATCCTGCCGGCTACCCAGTGCCAGGGGCTGCCCCGCCCGGAGCCGCAGGAGGCCTGCAGCCTGGAGCCCTGCCCGCCCAGGTCAGCAGCCCCAGTGTGCGGAGTAGGAAGCCTGAGCGCCTGGCGTGTGCCAACGTGGGGCTGGGCCCGTGGGGGTTACAGGGTGTCTCAGGGGCACCAGAAATACGACCCCCACCCCCTCCCAGGAGGCTGCATCTGGCCGCAGCCTAGGTAGCAAACTAGGTAGCAAACTCAGTCGCGTCGATCCTGATGGGGCTGGGGCTGGGGACTTCTCGCTGGAAGAGGCAGCATCTGAGCAGAGCCGAGGGCGGCCCACCGGGGGCTCAGCACCGCTGAAGCCACAGGGACAGCGCAGGTCCCACCAGGGGGGTCCAGAGACGGGTGGGAGCCCGATGATGAAGTGCACACATTCACCTCCTTCCTCCTAGTGCTCCCGCGGCTTCCTCTTTGTAATTTTACACTTTAAATAATGCAGTGCTCCTCTGTGTCACTCAGAAACATCCAGAAAAGAATGTAAGTCACCCACGTCCTACCACCAGATTTCATAGATGCTACCCTCTGTGTTTCCACCATCTGTCTTCTTAGTTTTGAAGAAGTACGCCACCACAGAGAGACTTCCCTTACACTTAAAGCTTTAAACTCATCTGTGATTTATCTGGGGTCTCTTGCAAAGTAGGGGGCTTCCCAGGTGGTGCTAGTGGTAAAGAGCCTGCCTGCCAATACAGAAGACATAATAGACTCAGGTTCGATCCCTGGGCTGGGAAGATCTCCTGGAGGAGGGCCTGGCAACCCATTCCAGTATTCTTACCTGGAGAATCCCATGGACAGAGGAACTTGGAGGGTGACAGTCTATAGGGTCACAGAGGGCCAGACACGACTGAAACAACTCAGCATGCGTGCAAAGTGGGAGAGCAAACTGTTTTTCCAAATCACTAGCTAGCGGCAACGTTTGCTGCATTCCACTCCTCACCCGGCCAGGTCCCCCCTTTATTGCATCCTGACTTCTCCTGTGTGTCGGATCTGTGTTGAGGGCTTCCTGCCAGGCTCTGTTGATTTATTCCCCCACCTACTGCCACCCTGAAATCAAACTGTTTTAATCACTGTAACTTTATGATCCATCTGCTATCCATACCTGTGTTTCTTGATTTTTTTGCTCATGCTAAAACGTGCACTCCATTTATTTTTGTGCATCATATTTGAGATGATCTGGGATTTTTTTAATGGGAATTTCGTGCACACAGGAGCTCTGCTTACCCCTGGAATGTCCCTGTAGCCAACCTGGCCTCCTTGATGTTCTGGAACATTCCAGGCGATGCTTGTACACCTGCCTTCCTGTGGCTCTTGTATGTGTCTTCTCAGAAATCCCACTCTGAGGCTCTGCTCGAAGTGCCATCACAGGGAGGCAGGGGGTCCTCCCAGGGACACTGTCACAGCGCGGGGTGGGCATGGGGTGCAATGCTCCTGGCATCTAGTGGGTGGAGGCCGGCGGTGCCCCTAAACACACACTCCACTGTACCGATGGCCCCACGACAAAGACCCATCTGACCCCAAACGTCGCGAGGTGGAGACCTGCTCCGAGACAGGTGGGGAGGACTGGGTCTGGTTCGTGGCCGTATCTCGGCGTCTAGAACAGCGCCCAGCCCGCAGGAGGGGGCATCTCGGGTCTCAGGGCTGGGGCAGCCTAGTGTAGTGATTAGGACTCTAGGCCCCAGTGCAACCTGCCGGGCTTCAGCCCCGGCTCTGAAATGTACCAGTCGTCATCATTTGGTGAATGATGATAAATCACCACAGGCTGGATTGAATGATGGGGACGGAGATCAGCTGTCCATTGTCCCAGGGCAACGCTGCCCCGTCCCTGTTCTTGACCCAGCCAGCAGCTCGTGCCACGGGTGTTCTGTGACAAAGAGAACGCAAGGGGGGACCTTCTTAAGGAAATAGAGCTCTCCTTCCTGCAGAGCCTCCCCCGTGCCACTCAGCCCCGTGATCAGCCAGGAGGGGCCCAGGGGCTGCGCTGCTGGACCCCCCCAGGGGCCCTGGAACCGGTCTTGGCTGGCCATCTGAGGACCTCCCCTGGGCATGCCACCTCTGGGGGAGCCGAGCCTCTCTCTGGGGTCTTCTCTTGCTGCAGGTGGAAAGTCACGTCCCTCGGCCCGTGCTCAGCCAGCTGTGGGCTTGGCACGGCCACACGCTCGGTGGCCTGTGTGCGTCTGGACAGCGGCAAGGACACGGAGGTGGACGGGGCGGCCTGTGCAGGTCTGGTGCGGCCGCAGGCCAGCATCCCTTGCGTCGTCGCTGACTGTGCTTACCGGTGGCACGTCAGCGCCTGGACGCAGGTAAGCGCTGCAGCTGGGGCTGGCCGGCCAGTGCGTCGGCAGAGGGTCCTCATGCATGGGGACCTTGGGGGGGGTCGTGATCCCCTGAAAGGAGTGGGGAGAGCCAGGCCTGTTAGGGCACCCAGGGATGGAAGACACAGCAAGGCCTAGAGGTGTCAGGGGACAGGTAGGCCTTCAGAGGCCCCGAGGTCTGGAGACGCCGGAAGATGAAGGACTGATAACTCCGGAAGGTGAGCAGCTGCTATCCCGCACCCAGCACCTTGCAAGACCCTGGAGAGACGAAGGTAGACAGGGCCGGGTCCCTCCCCCGGAGGGGCTCGTTCACAGCGCGGAGGGGAGAAGAGGTGGAGCACACGGCCGCCAGGGGCGGCACGGGGCGGGATGGCAGGGTGGACGCTGTGCTGCATTGAGTGACGGAGGGCAGAAGGAGGAAGCCACCAGTGCCCGCTCAGGGGGCCCGGAGGGCAGCGAGGCCTGGGGGGGCGACAGTGAGAGACCCGGGTTTGAATCTGTGCTCCTCCTCCCTCTATGACCCTGGCGGGGTGACCTCTCTGAGCCTCAGTCTTCTCGTCTGGAGAATGGGCACATATGCTCACCTCCTGCATTGGGCAGAGATTATATCAGATCCCGTCTGACCTCTGGTCAACCACTGTGTTTGTCTCGTCCCAGCAGGGTCAGCCTCACTCTGTCCCTCTTCCCTGGCAGTGCTCCGTCTCGTGTGGGGAGGGCATCCAGCGTCGGCATGACGCCTGCCTAGGACCCCGGACCCGGGTGCCTGTGCCTGCAGACTTCTGCCAGCAGCTGCCCAAGCCGCTGACCGTGCGGGGCTGCTGGGCTGGGCCCTGCGCGGGGCAAGGGACGGCCAGCCCGGCACCCCACGAGGAAGCCGCCACTCCAGGCCAGACCACAGCTGCCCCAGCTGCGTCCCCGGAGTGGCCCCAGCCCCATGCCCGCCTCCTCTCCCCAGCTCAAGGACGCCTGCCCGGGCCCCAGGAAAGCCCAGTGGAGACCAGTTAGGTTCATCCTTCTTTCTGTGTGGGGCGGCTGCAGGAGGGGTGGGCACAGACATCTTCATCAGGGAGAGTCAGACCGCGCTCCTCGTGGGGACCTCCCGGAGTGGGGTGGACCAGTGGCTGCAGCACTCCGGACGCTGGGCCGAGCGCGGCTGAGCTGGAGGGGTGGCTTGGGAGGCTGGGCCCTCTGCCTCACTGGGAAAGCGCAAGCTCACTTTTATTATCATCGGGGAGAGGGACCCGAAGGTTGAGAAGAGTCAGAAGCCCTGCCCGTGTGACCCACTGGCGCATCAGGCCTGGCTCTGTGCCTGGGGCGGTGAGGCTCTGACCCACACAGCCCCCTTCTCACCCGAGAAGCCTTCCGGTGGGGCCTGGGAGGACATGAGCCGCCCCAGCTCCCAAGCTCCTGCGGCCCTGCCCTGCGGGTCACCCCACCTGGAAGCCCTGCTCAACTGCCCTCCTGCTGCTCCCTTGCCAGGTGTCTGTGGCCGGCAGCACCTTGAGCCAACGGGAATCATCGACATGCGAGGCATGGTGCGGGTGGACTGTGCGGTGGCCATCGGGCGGCCCCTGGGTGAAGTGGTGACCCTCCGGGTCCTGGAGGGTTCTCTCAACTGCAGTGCTGGTATGTCTGGGGCCATGGAAGCAGCTGTTGCCAGTGCTGGGGTCTGGGGATGCCAGTGAGGGTAGCTCAAGGCTGCCCCATGCCTGGGGGCATGCTGCAAGTGCCTCCCCACGTGTAATCACTTTAACCTGCTCAGGACTGGGGTGTGGTTGTCCCCATTTCACAGATGAGGAAACTGAGGCTAGCAGAGATTAAGTTATACATGGAGTTCTTTAGTGTTGCATGGCCAGTAAGCGGGAGTGTCGGGACTTGAGCTCAGCTGAGTCTTCCCCAGGCCACTGGGCTGCCGCTGGACTGGGGGTGCTGGGTCCTCACTACACTGCCCCTTCCCAGGGGAGATGCTGCTGCTTTGGGGCCGGCTTGTGTGGAGGAAGATGTGCGGGAAGCCGGCTGGCATGGCTTTCAGCTCCCAAGCCAACACACTGCTGGTGAGGCAGCGTCTCGTGCAGGCTGGAGGCGGAGTGCTGCTGCGGTATTCAAGCCAGCTTGCCCCGGGAGCCTTCCCCCGAGGTACGGCGAGGCGATGGAGCCTCCCCACCTGCCCAGAACCTGCCAACGGGGCCAGTCCTGATGGGCTGGTGGGCCAGGCAGGCAGAGAATTGAGCTGCTGTTGTTCAACTTCTCATTTGTGTCCAACTCTTTGTGACCCTGTGGACTGCAGTACGCCAGGCTTCCCTGTCCTTCATTATTTTCGAGGTTGCTCAAAACTCATATCCACTGAGTCTGTGATGCCATCCAACCATCTCATCCTCTGTTGTCCCCTTCTCCCCTTGCCCTGAATCTTTCCCCACCTCAGGGTCTTTTCCACTGAGTCGGCTGTTTGCATCAGGTGGCCAGAGTATTGGAGCTTTAGTTTCAGCATCAGTCCTTCCAATGAATAGTCAGGGTTGATCTCCTTTAGACTTGACTGGTTTGAGCTCCTTGCAGTCCAGGGGACTCTAAAGAGTCTTCTCCAACACCGCAGTTTGAAACCATCAATTCTTTGGTGCTCAGCTTTCTTTATAGCCCAACTCTCACATCCATACATGACTACTGGAAACACTGTAGCTTTGACCAGACGGACCTTTGTCTGCAAAGTAATGCGCTGACTGTGAATGAAATGCAGTGCCTTCCAGGCCCCCGACACCCGCTCCCTGCACGTGTGGCCAGCACGGGGTCCTGAGCTGTGTTCTTCCTCTCCGGGCCCCGCGGCCCACGGGCGCACACCCTCCCTCAGGCCACCGCGGCCTGGCACTCAGGTCCCTCAGGATCCTTTAAGGGCCTTCTGCAAGCGCCTTGCCCAGCCCCACTGAGTGCACTGTCCTCTCGGCTCAGCCTCCACAGAGCGGGGTGTGTGTGCACATGCACCTCGTGTGCAGGACCGTGACCGGGAGCCCTGCAAGCCTGGGGCCCCAGTGCATCCATGGATAGCCCTCCGGCTTGCTTTGGGGGTCTTGCCCTCTTCCTGCAGCCCAAGCTGCTGGAAGGTGGCTTCCCCCCGGGGTTCCAGGCACTTCTGGGTCCCCCAGACCTCAGGTGGGAAGTGGGACCCTGGACCCCTCCTTTCTTGGCCCCTCAGCAAGGAGCACAAGCTCTGGCTGCTGGCTTGGTCATCGCTCCTCACTTCCCAGGCTCCCCATGCACAGGCGCCTGCCTTGGGGGAGGCTTAGGAGGGCTGCCCCTGGGCCGGGTTCAGTGTGAAGCCCTTTTGCACGTGACTGCACTGAGTCCTCTTAAAGTCTGTCCTGCCCACTGTGTGCTATTGTCCTCTTCACTTTACAGAAGGAACTGAAGCCCAGAGCATTTAAAACCTTCATTAGGGTCACCCAGCCAGGAAGTGGTAGAGATGGGGTTCAGTGGGGTCTTCTGCTGAGGGGCCCTGATCCTGAGTGTGGTGCTGCACTGATCCCCACTGCTCCCCAGCTGTGAGCTGCCCTGGCCTGTGGCAAGAGCAGCCATTCCTGGGGCATCCTCTGTTTGTGAGATGGTCCACACCCAGTTTGTCCACCTGCTCTCCCCTGCAGGATGTGACACGCAGCTCTTCGGACCCCGGGGTGAAATCTCGAGCCCATTGATGAGTCCAGGTGGGAGGAACGTGGGGGGCTGTCGCATCTTCATTGACGTGGCCCCGCAGACCCGGATTGCCATCCATGCCTTGACCATTGACAGGGGCACCAGAGCCGAGGGAACTGATGCAAGCTACATCTTGGTGAGGCTGCTGGGATGGGGACAGGAAGGGGCTGACTTCTGCTATCATTCTGGACAGCCGTCCCTGGGGACAGGGAGCAGGGGCTGGACTGGAGGGTTGCTGGGCCCACTGAGTTTACTTCAGACCAAAATCCTCAAAATCAATGAATGAATGGGCGATAAGTTTCTTCCACTCATTCACCAACAAATGTTTCTTGAGTTCCCTACAAGAAGGAAATACAGGAACTGGCTGATGTAGGCAGCCGGTTCACCCAGGACTGAAGCATAATTTTAGACCCTCAGATAATTTTACTAGAAGAGTAGGCCAAGCTCTTCCTTGATGAACTTTTGTGTGTGCTGGGAGAACTGGCCTCTGTAAGGTATCAGCTCCCTGCAGGAGGCTGTCTGGCCTCTGTACAGATCTGGGCTCAGACCCCAGCTCTGGCATTCTGGCTGTGTGTCCTTGAGGAAGGAGTACCACCTCTCTGAGCCTCAGTTGCTTAGGCAGAATAACAGCGTCTTCGTGATGGGCTGTTGTGTGACCTGGGTGTATGCTACTTTGTACATTAAGGACTTGTGCTAATTATTACTTGTGGTTGGTCCTTTGGGCTGCCCCTCTCCTCGCAGATCCGGGACATCCGCAGCCTGAGGACAACGGCGTTTCGTGGGCAGCAGACGCTTTACTGGGAGTCAGAGGGCAGCCAGGCAGAGATGGAGTTTAGCCAGGGCTTCCTGGAAGCACAGGCCAGCCTTCGGGGCCAGTACTGGACCCTCCACACGAGAGCTCCTTAGCCGGCAGATCCCCTGCCTCAGCTTCCTCTCCAAGCGCATCCCTAAGTTGCCCAGTGGACCCAGTGGAACGCTTCCTCCCAGGCCCGGTAGGGAAAGGAAGGCGCCTGACATTGATGAACACCTGGCAGGTGTCCGTCCAGCCCTGGAGAGCTGACTCTGGGGTCTGGGTGCCTCCTCCAATAGGCAGAACACTAGAGGGTGGGAGGCGGGACCCTCCCTGAAAGCCGGCTCCCAGCCCCTGGGTACAAATAAACGGAGGGTTCCGTCTGAGTGGCGTTTCCTTTATCCAGCCTGCCCAAACACGGTTTGGAAACCCGGCCCACCGCACGACGGGAATTCCCTGGCCGCGGTCGGGCTCCACATCCACACCAGATTCCAGGAAACCCCCGGCCACCGCTAGCGGTCGTCGGTCTACCCGGGGAGGGAGGCTGGAGTCCCGAGGCCCCGATGCCCGCGCGCCTGTTCCCTGCGACGCTCCCCCCTCTGCTAGTCTGGGTCTGGATGCTGACCGCCGGAGAGTCCCGCGGGGCAGGGCCCAGCCCTGCGACAGTAAGCGCGAGGGGGCCGGGCGCGGTCCGTCCAGGTACCCGCGGCCACGCCCCTATGCTAATGACCACGACGCCCCGCCTCTATGCTAATAAGCCCGGGCCTCCCGGGCGCACCTCGCCGCGGCCCCGCCCCCTAGCTAATAAGCGCGAGGCCCCCGGGCGCTCTCTGTTTAGGTCTCAGCGGGCCACGCCCCCGATGCTAATAAACACGAAGCCCCGCCTCTATGCTAATAAGCGTGAAGTCCCCGGGCGCTCTCCGTCCAGGTTCCGGAGGGCCACGCCCCCTACGCTAATAACACGACGCCCCGCCCCTACGCTAATAAGTCCGGGCCCCCGGGCGCCCTCCCTCCGCCCGGCCCCGCCAGCCCCGCCCCCTATGCTAATAAGCGGCCGCCTCTCCCACAAGGCCGCGCGCCGGGACGACGCGGCCGGCTCCGCGGCCCTTTGTGCGCGCGGCGAGCAGCGCCGGACTGCGGCACCATGAGCGGCGCGGGCGGAGCGGCGGTGGCGCCCGCGAGCTCGGCGCAGCCGGCGCAGGAGGAGGGCATGACGTGGTGGTACCGCTGGCTGTGTCGCCTGTCGGGAGTGTTAGGGGCAGTCTGTGAGTACCCGGCTCGGCCCCGCGCCCCCCACCCCGCGTGCCACCGGGAGGGGACCCGCTCGGGGTGCAGTCTGCGGGCGCGCGGGGAGCGCGGGGAGCGGGAGCTTCTGTGGTCGCCATGGTTACCGGCCGGCGGCCCGGGTTCCGGGCTCGTTCCGGGGCGAGGAGCGTGACCGGCCCGGGGAGCTGCCGGCCCGACGTGGCCTCCCCGCCGCCCCTCCCCGCCGACGCGCCTGGCTGGAGGGCAGCCCCGCCTGCTGACTGTTGCGCGTGCGGACGGCGGTCGCCTTATCCTCTGGGCGAAGGTTGTTTACACGTGGGGCGGGTGCAGGTCTGGCCAGGTTTCCCGAGGGGCGGGTGGTGGTGTCAGGGAGCAGGTGATCCCCGAGGAAGGGAGGTGGCCCCTCCTCTGGGTCCTCGCTGTCCACTTGGAGACGGTGCGCTTCCTCTGGTGTCAGCTCTGCCTCCGGCTGTCAGCTCAGCCGCAGCAGCGCCTCGCATCGCCCTCCTGTTCCCGGGACACAGGCTCGTCCTGGACACACCCCCAACCTCAAGTTTTCCGGGAAGCCCGGCTCTTTTAGCACAACCACCCCCAAAAGAGCAGGTATAGGAAGGCGGACCTGCTACTCAATGAGAGGAAGATCTCGTGGCAGGTCTTCTGAGGCAAGCCTCAGTCTAGTTGAATGGTGCTGCTACCCACAGCCTTGTGAATTACTGGACTGGGGCGGGCACAGCCCGAGGTCTTAGAAAGGTAGTGTCTGTTTGTCCAGGCGTTCTCAGGATTTGAACAGCGAGTGCCTGGCACAGAGGGCCGGGGCCAGGCGGACCCTGATCAGATATGCCAGAAGGAGCCCCTCTTTAGGGTCCCTCCCAGGTGGGTGGAGGCCCGAATAAAGCCCAGGATTGCAGGTTAGGAGCGTGCCGCTCTCCAGGGGCCAGAGTAGGACAGGCCCTCCGCCAGTCACCAAAGGGCCTCTGAGTCCCTGTCACTACGATTCAGAGGAAGCTTGCTTTTGACTTTGTAGGAGAGACTGGTCAGGTCTTAAGTATGATCCTTCAGAGTCTGGGTAGCTGTTTCCCTGGCAGATCAAAGTGAGGCTGCTGTGGGGCTGACACTGAGGAGGCGTGGGGTGGGGAGGGGAGGGCCTGACTGTGTCCTGTGGGCCGTCACCCTCCTCCCTCTGTCTTGGGGTCCTCAGCCCTGCTGGTGGTGGTGGTTTAGTCACTAAGTCTTGTCTGACTCTTGCGACGCTATGGACTGTGGACTGTAGCCTGCCAGGCTCTTCTGTCTATGGGATTCTCCAGGCAAGAATACTGGAGTGGGTTGCCATTTCCTTCTCCAGGGGATCTTTCCGATCCAGGAGTCAAGCCCGGGTCTCCTGTATCGCGGGCGGGCAGGCGCTTTACCAGCTGAGCCATGAGGCTGAGTCCCTTGTTAACCCTGGCATCCCATCCAGCTCTGTGCTTTTGAAGTAGGATACCTGGGCCGCTCCAGGAGTTCACGGTGTTGGGGTACTGACCCGTGAAGATGGAGAGAGACCTGTGGCTTCACCCTGAAATGTCACTTTCACCTGCAGGTTTGGGAATGTGATTGTCGTGTGGATCGCCAACAGCATATAACAGGGTAGATTGCAAAGCACAGAGGAGTCTCAGAGATGAGACTCGAGTTCAGACAGAGCTCCTGCTTCTGTGTGGTTGCTGTGCGGGAGAACCACCTTCCGCAGGTCGGGGGCCTTGGAGAGGCGTTTCCTCGGGGTCTTGATTGTCATCTGGAGGAGACAGGCTGGCCCTGGACACCTCCCTCACTTGGGAAGAGCATCGGAGGCCCCCGAGGGGACATCTTCCAGCCCTTGATGGTTAAAGGGCTCCTGGCTGGGTTGACACCTGGTCCTCCCGGAAGGTTGGCTGTTGGTAGACACGGGGGTGGAGGTGGAAGGCAGGACGTATGGGCCTCTGTCAGGCGAGACCAGGCACAGCGGACCGTCGGGCAGAAGCAGTGTCATGTCGTGGGCACTCATATCTGTGGCCCTGGGGAGCCCCGCTGCCTGAATGAGTGTGACGATCCAGGACTGGTGCCAGCCTTAGTAGGGCAGAGCGCGTCTGTCGCTGCAGACCTTGGTGGGGGGGCGCGGGGCGGCCCCCTTCACTTCCGTGGTTTCGTCTTCCATCGCTTGCTGTCTGTGTAGGGTTACACGGGAGCAGATCAGGAGGGCTCCAGGCCTTCTTGGGGATCAGGTGCGGAGGGAGCTGCTGCAGATTTAATGAACTGGTTGCTCATTGCTGCCTTGGTGGAGGGGGCAGCTTCCTGCCCAGCAACTGGCTTCCTGGCCCAGCCTGGCAGGCTCCCGGAGTTCTTGGTGAAGCGGGCTGGGGCCCTGGGGATGGAGGGAGGCGAGTGCACAGACCCTGCCGTGGGAGGCCGTCGGGAGGGGTGAGCTGGCTCTGCGTTTGGGGCCCCAGGGAAGCCACTTTCCGGGGTAGCAGAGGATGTCCCCTCCCCGCCGCAGGCCCTGGGTGTTTCTGGGTGGGCGGGCTGGGCTGGAGAGAAAACAGGCCTGGAAAGGTGAAAAGACCGCACTCAGAGTCACTGGGCTGGGTTGTGGTCAGAGCGGGGATTGTGACCCAGGCTGACCTGGCCTCAGTTTCTGTTCCGAGAGGGGCAGCCCTGTCCGCACCCACACCCAGAGGGCTTCTCTCGCGGCCTGCGCTGTGAGTGGTGCCGCCTGCCCTGCCCCGAGCCCTTGAGAGAGGGTCTCTCTTTGATGCTGTGCACCTTGCCAGGTGGGTGTCGGGACGGCTGGGGCTCAGAAGGCAGGCTCCCCCAGGCCCGGAACAGAGAGAGGGCGGGATGCCCTCGGTAAGGCCTCGCTGAGCCCTCAAGCAAGCCAGCTCCGGGATCCAGCTGCGCTCTGGCTGTGGGGTCTGGGCAAGCTGCTTCACCTGCCTGAGGCTGTCCTCACCGGTCCGTGGAGCCGTGTGCTGGCCCCGCTTGGGTCAGCTGTCCAAGGGGAGATGTCTGGGCGCTGTGAGGAGAACCTGGGGCTGGGTCGGAAGGGCCTCTTGCACCGACTCGAGCCATCTCCCCTGGGGGCCTCCCCCGGCCGACTCTCGCTCGTGTGTCTCTCTTTACAGCTTGTGCGATCTCGGGCCTCTTCAACTGCATCACCATCCACCCTCTGAACATTGCGGCCGGCGTGTGGATGATGTGAGTAAGCGTGTGACGGTCCTGCCTGGGGGGTGGGGGTATGTGCAGAGCCTCACCTCCCAGGGGGGCTGGGGGAGCCCCCGGGGGTCGAGCTGGGAGCACTGGTCCATGAGGGTTGACGGATGCTGGTGGTGTGCGGGGGACTCGGGCACCTGGGGGGGTGTGAGTTGTGCAGAACAGTTCCTGCTCCGGGGCTCAGGGGGTTCTTGGGGCAAACGGGGGCTCTTTCCCTCCTGGGGTGGGTGGAAGGGCCTGGTCTGCTGGAAGGGCCCAGGGTCTGGTCACTGCGACTGGGCCCTGGGCTCCTCCATGGCAGCCCCCAGCCTCGGCTCTGCTCCAGCCGCCCTGTTCTGGCTCATCTCGGAGCCTGGTGGGGTGAGCAGCCGGGAGCGGGAGGGGTGGCATCCTGGGGACACGGGCGCCAGGGCCCGCCAGCCTGGCCCGGTGTCAGCCTTCTTCTCTCCCCGGCCCTCCAGCATGAACGCCTCTGTCCTGCTGCTGTGTGAGGCGCCCTTCTGTTGCCAGTTCATGGAGTTTGCGAACGCCGTGGCGGCCAAGGCGGACAGGCTGCGCTCCTGGCAGAAGGCCATCTTCTACTGCGGGTGAGGGGCCGCGGGCCGGGCGTGACTCGGCTCCCCCAGACCCTGCCTCTGCCCCATGTGGCGGTGTTGGCCGGGAGCGGGGAGGGGACGGCTGACCACTACGGTGTCCTCCCCGTGGAGGTTTAAACGGGAATGGCCTTTGTGCCGAGTCACACGGTGGGCCCACTGTATGACATAATCCAGCGGTTCTGCGTCTAGAAGCCTCAGCTTCTGCACAGGCTTCAGACGTGAGGTCCGCACGCCTTGCAGCACTGGGGGTAATAGCGGAAAGGAGACCATCCTGGGCTGCCGGCCCATCCGTTCGGAGTTGGGCAGATTCCGGTAGATCCTTGTGTCCCTCTGTGCAGCCTTTCAGGAGAGGGGCCGACCCAGGTGTCCTGACACGGAAGGGGGAAGAACAGGAAATAGGGGCTCCAAACACGCTTTTCTCAGATTTTCCTGCTTCTAGCGACAAGTTCAGCATCTGAGTCCTCTCGTCTGAGCCCCGAGGTTGAACTAACTTCAGGATGTGTCTCATGCAGCTGCTAGAATAGCGCCTGGTATCTGGGAGGCTGTTAACAGCTCCTGGCAGCTGCAGGAGGAGTGGCTATCTGGATTATCCTTAGGCGTCAACATGGAGGTTTTTATTTCAAAGGTTTCTTCCCTTCCTGGAGGCCAGTGGTTGTGGCAGTCTGAGCACAAGATGTGTGTTCGGTTCTAGAGCTGCTTCCCCCTGTGTCTGATCACGGAGGAATATGAAATACCTGTCCTTTGCCTTGATCTTTATTTTTTAAATGTATTTTAAAATGCTAACAGTAACGTATGTTTGTTAAAGATAACCTGGAAAAGAGAAAGTTGTTATTCAAAGTCCCACTACCTGTTACATTTTGATATGTGTTCTTTCAGTCTGTCTGCAGGCATTTTTAAAAACCCATTTCTCACCCAGTTTTAACCATTGCAAGTAAATTTGTGTCCTGGTTTTTCCCCCTTAACATCATGGTAAAAACGTTTTCAGTTTTACCACAAAGGCTTCATAAGATGACTTTTAGTGATAGAAATATTTATTCCACTGGATGTGTCGTGCTTCTCTTAATTTGTAAACTGAAGTACAGATCAGGCTGTGATGAACATCTTGGTGCTAAAAATGTCTGTGTTCCTGATGATTTCCTTAGGATCTGTTTCCAGGTGTGGAGTTACTTGGTCAAAGATTATGATCGTTTAAATGATTCCAACGTGTGGCTAAATTGTTTTCCACAATTTGCAGCGGTTCCCTGGGTCTCTTCCTCCTTGCCCCTGGCCCTGGACCACGTGCTGTTTTCATGTTTGTATCTGTTAGCTGAGAGGTGAAGTCTTCTTCTCTATGCTTTCACTCATTGCATTTTCCTTTTTGGCAATTAATGGTCTCGTTTCCTTTTCACCCATTGACATAACGTCTTACTTAGTAAGTTGCATGTGTTTTCTATATTAAAGATTCCATCATCTTTATTATGTTTCCTGTAAAAATATTTCCAGCCTGTTGTTTGCCTTTAATTTTGTTTTGACAGAAGATTTTTTTCCCCACGGTCTCTTTTCTCCTTCACAGTTTCTATTATTATTTTATCACTGGGAAATTTTATAATTCCAGTAAAACCTCATGACCACACATCCCGCCAGATTGCAAACGCAGGTAGAATTCAGTTGGTCAAGCCCAAGGAGAGGCTGCAGTCTTGTCCTCATTGCGTACAGGGTGTGTGTGTTAACCCGGATCGCTGCCCCTGGTCCGGACGTCCCAGCCAGGACCCAGCACTGACCCTGTGGACACGTGAGCCAGAGCGGCCACCTTCCTCCCGGCGGCGCCCGCGGGACCAGACAGAGCAGGGGCTGCCTCACCGGTGATGCGCTCCGCGTGCGCCTCGCCGTAGGGAAGCCCCGTGCAGTTTAACCTTTGGAACCTTCTATGTTGCGATACGGCTGATTTTACTGCGCCACTAAGAGCCTTAGTTTATTTACTGCTTATGCTGTTCCAGGCATTAGGTAGTCAACACGCCTTGCCTGCTTCATCTCACAAACCTCTGAGATTTGATCCCACCTCACCATAGCGAGATTGAGCCTCAGTTGAATAACGTGCCCTGAGTCACAAGGCCAGCACGGGCCTGACCTGACACTGGATTTTTCTCCTCTGCCTGTATCTATGCACATTGAGGGCTTGGACCATCTCAGCGCTGTTTCAACCTTTTTGGATCAGGGACCCTTTCAAAAATCTTTTTTTTTTAATAATTTTGTCTGTGTTTCGGTTGTGCCAGGCCCTTGCTGCTCTGCCCAGGCTTCGCTAGTTGCAGCAGGGGGCTGCTCTTCCGCCGTGGTCTGCAGGCTTCCTGTCGCGTGGCTCCTGCTGCAGAGCGTGGGCTCTCTAGAGCGGGAGCGCAGGAGTTGGGGCCCAGGCTTCCGTTGCTCAGCGGCGTGGGGGGTGACTGGGGGTCAAACCCATGTCTGCTTCATTGGCCGGGGGGTTCTTTACCACTGAGCCACCAGGGAGGTCTCCCCAGATTCCGGTGAACGCTTTGGGCTCTCTCCCCAGGGCGCAGAGTTTTGCAGACAGGCTCAGGGGTGAAGCCCAATCGTGAGCCACGGGTGGGTGGGCATGCCCCTTGACCTCTGCTTCTCCCCTAGGATGGCGGTTGTTCCCATCGTCATCAGCCTGACCCTGACCACACTGCTGGGCAACGCCATCGCCTTTGCCACCGGAGTGCTGTATGGGCTGTCCGCGCTGGGCAAAAAGTGCGTTTGCTGGTCCCGGCCCGGCTATGGTGTGGGTGGGGGTGGGGGTGGTCTCTCCCTCCGGAGCCTCTCGGGGATGCAGGTCTGGGAGCGGCCCTGTTTCCTGCTGTCAGTGACCCTCGTCAGCATCTCCCGGGTGTCTGAGCTCTAAGGGATGGAGGCAGGAGAACTCACAGGACCCCTGGCGCGTAAAGATGGCAGGGACGCAGGGGCATAGCTCCTGGAGAGCCTCTGCCCATAGGGCCGCTCCCGGCTCGCTGTTCCCATGCCCCCCCAGTCCCGCAGAGCCCAGCCTGAGGGTCCCAGTCCTCCTCAACTCATGTCCCTGGCAGCCCGGGCCACTCTCAGAGGTGACAGGATGGGTCTTTGCCATCCTCAGTGACAGGGTCTCGTCTCGGGAAACCAGGGGGTGCGTCAGGCGCTAGGCAGGCACCCCCAGGACCCCAGGCCAGGAACGGGGCAGAGGCCGGGCGACTGCGTGTCTGGGGTCTGTCCCCCGTGTGGCGCTGACTGCCCTGTCTCCCCAGGGGCGACGCGATCTCCTACGCCAGGATCCAGCAGCAGAGGCAGCAGGTGGATGAGGAGAAGCTCACGGACGCCCTGGAGGGGGAGCTGTGAGGGGGTCAGGGGGCTCTCCTGCCCCCACTCGCCCTCTGGTTTGTGTGAGCGTGTGCCGAGGAGCGTGGACCCCGAGGGGTCTGGGAGGAGCCCGTGTCTGGTTCTCTCAGCCCCTCTCACTTGTCCCCACGCCTGGAGTCCTCCTCTCTCTGCCCCCCGTGCCCCACCCTTGGCATCACCCCGAGCCAAGCGCCGAGGGGCAGGGTGAGGGCCTCACCAGAGGCCGCAGGGCGAGCAGAGGGAGCCTCGGGTGACCAGCTGCAGGGCTCCGCACAGATAGCCCCCTGGCCCCGCTGTTCCCAGCTGGCCCGGCTTGGCCGACCGCAGGCCATGGGGTGGGTTTCGAGACTTGTGGCTGGCGGGACCACCCACTGTGACCGGCTGGAGGCCTGGGAGGAGCTGCTCCTGGGGACGTGGGTCTCCAGGCGGGGGCACGTCCACTCGGGCCTCCTGGCCCCCAGGCAGGAGCGTACCCCATGAGCTGAGCTTCCTGGGCCACTTCTGCCTGGCCACCCCCGGCGTCCCACTGCCACCCAAGCCCCGCCAGTCTCCTCCGCGGGGACCCCCAGATGCCCCTCCAGTGCCCCCGCCGGCAGCCCTGGCAGCCTGACTGCTGGCCGGGGTGTGCTCCAGCCCCTGGTCCTGGCACTGTGGACGAGCGCAGGAGCAGGCCTCTCCGCTGGGCCTGGCCGGCCCGGGCCAGCCGTGCGCTGCTCTGGGGCTCTGCCCCTGCTACCCCCAGGACCCTGGGCAGCTGCTCCTGCCTTCTGGAGCCAGCCCCAGGGCGGCACCCGATCTTTGCTTCCAGATGGACTTTCCTCTCTGGGGTTCGCTAGGGTTGGCGGCTGGGAGGCAGGCCCTGTCCCAGGGATAGCAGCGTGCCCCCCACCCAGCAGCTCTCCCCGGGAGCCCAGCCAGGCTGAGCTCCGGGGAAACAGGGCCTACAGTGTGGCCAGCCCCGCAGGACACGTGCCTTCAGGGGTCCTCCGGGACCACCTTCCTTAGGCCAGCGCCGGGGTCAGAGGGCTGTGGACTGTAGGCCTCTCCAGGCCGGCAGGGTGTGTGTGTGTGTCTCCTGTGTGTGCCGTGGATCAGACTGTCTGCCTCCCTGGGGGAGTGAGGGCCCTGCCCATCCTTCCTGGCTCATCCTTCCCCAGGAGGGGCTCTAGGGTCACTCCTGCTTCTGCTGGGTCTCCCTGCTGACTGGGGGGTCTCCCTGCTGACGGGATCCTCCCTGCTGACCAGGGTCTCCCTGTTGATAGGGTCTCCCTGCAGATGGGGGTCTCTCTGCTGACTGGGGTCTCCCTGCTGACCGGGGGTCTCCTGGCTGCGGGAGGGAAGAGCTGGCCTGTGTAGAGCAGGGTTGTGTCTCTGGCCTCTGAGGAAGCTGGTGGGTGTTGGGCAGGCCGTCCAGCCCCCGGGTCACAGGCCAGAGTGGGCAGGTCACCCGCCGAGGTGGTCAGGGCTTGCCCGCCCTGGGGTCTGGGGTCTGTCCCCCACGGCCCTTGTCGACTCTCCGTGTCTGCCTTGCGTTTTGAGCAATAAAGCCTGATGGCGGTCTGTGTGCTCTCTCCCGTGCTCTGCTCATTACCTTTCCCCTCTGGTCCGGAAGGGATGCCCCGGCCCCAGAGCAGCTGAGCAGGGGACCCCTGCCCCGGGGGAACCCGCCATGTCCTCGGGGTGCCGTGCGGCCTGCTCCCAGCATCTCAGACGGCGCAGGTGGCTCTTCCAAGCACACAGCGAGGAGGAGCTGGAACCTCATGGCTGGGGACCCCCGGCTCTCACCCCTTCCTTCTGCCTCGCTGTGGGCAGACTGGGGTGGCCTGGGGAAGCAGGCCCTGGTGACCTCGGCTGAGTCTTGGGTCTGACCTGGCTGCTGGGGGGCTCCCCCACCGGGAGTACTCCCCATGCCCTCCTCTCATTTATTGGTATAAATACGGTGAACACGGCTCACCCCAAGCACTTCCTGTTCCGGAAGCGGGGTGGTTATAGGAGGCAGAGTCCACGCTGGGTCCTGTGCCCTGGCCAGTGGGCGTCCAGCGCGTCCCCTGTGGTGTCCACGGGCCTCACAGGTGCAGCTTCCTGCCCTGGTCCCTGCACGGCCGCCAGGCGATGGGAGCAGCCGGATGGGGGCGGCGCCCCCGTGCAGAGCCGGTCCACCAGCACCGGCCCGTCTGTCCTCAGCACAGGGTCTCCTAGCGAGGCCTTGTCCCTGGCCCGGGGCTGTGTGATGGCCGCGTCTGCCGCAGGTCCGGCGGATGGGTGTGTGACGCCGCTGGCCGGCAGTGCTGCCTGCCCAGGGCCGGCACGTGTTCCAAGGGCTGTCAGGCCTCAGGGCCGCCCTCCTGTGCCCGCGTCGTCGTCGGCGGGTTGTTGCTGCCTCCTGGATGCAGGGTGCAGGTTCGGGGCCAGAGCCCAGCTCCACCACCCAGGGGTGTGGCCCTCTCTGGCGGGGACCCTCCCTAGTGCAGGAAGGACCTCCTCCCGGTGCGGAAGAAGGACTCGATCTGCTCTAGCGACCGGCCCTTGGTCTCGGGCACGCAGCAGCCGGTGAAGGCCAGGTTCACCAGGCACACGGCGGCGAAGAAGAAGAAGGGGGCCTCCAGGCCGAAGGCATTCTGGGGGGGAGAGCGTGTGGTTCACGGGGAGCCAGCGTCAGCTTCTGGCTCAGCTCGTGCTAGCCAGCCTGGGGTGCAGCGCTCCATCTCATTACCCGTCAGACACCCTGGGGCTCCCCACCACCTGCAGGAAATCCAGCCGCTTTAGCAGGGTGTTCGAGGCCCTCCAGGGCTGCAGGCAGCCCTCCTCTGGTGCTGGGCCCTGGGACTGACCTCCTCCTCTGAGCTGGAGCCCACCCTGGTCCCAGATACCAGCCTCTCCCTGGTTCCAAAGCCCACCTTACCTCTCAGCCTTCCCACGCGCCTGCCTGCAGCAGGCCCGCCACCACGGCACGGCTGGGGGCGTGCTCCTTCTCTGCCTGCCGCCCCCTCCTCTCCACCATCGCTCTGCCTCCTGCTGGCACCTCTCTGGGTGCCCCCACCCTGCCCTGACCCACTCACTGCACCAGGACGGGCCCTGCCCAAGCTGTCCGCGTCAGAGCTCCCACCGGGGCACTGGGGACTGCAGCTGGCTTCAGGGCCTGCTGGGAGTCTGAGCCAAGTTACGACGGGGAAGCGCTTGGCCGAGACCCGAGCTGCCCACCGGCGGGAAGACCACGCTCGCTGCCCAGGAGGTGCGGCAGGGCGGGCGGGCCCGGCTCTGTGGTCCCACCCCGGTCTGGGGGTCAGCCGCCTGGCTTCTCCCAACAGTTCCCTGAGCCGAGTGTTTGCTGAACTGAAGGAGCCTTCGCTACAGTCACTTGGCGGTCCCTGGCCTGGTGTGAAGGGAGCGTGTGCTGAGGCTGAGGGGACACAAGGAGACGCCCTCACGTGGGCCCCCAGCACCGGCCAGGGGGGCCCCCGGGCCCGCGGGCCGAGTACTCACCGTCACCAGCAGGAAGGACTTGGTGAGGGCAAAGGCAGTGAGCCAGCTGACCAGCACGCAGAGCCCCGAGGCCACGCCGCGGGCCCGCAGGGGCAGGATCTCCGACATGAGGAGCCAGGTGATGGGCCCCCAGCCCATGGCGTAGCCTGCCGGGAGTGGGGGGGGAAGGGCATGCTCAAACCCCATCTGGGGTCTGGGGGAGGCCTCGGTGTCTCCCTGGAACTGCTGGGAGACCCTCCCCAACCACCAAGACAGCAGCACCCCAGCCCGTCCAAGCGCATGACGCTGGCCCGCCGCCACCCCTCCACGGCCGCACCTACCCATGATGAAGAGCATGGTGGCCAGCAGGGGCACCAGGGTGAGGTAGCTGGTGGGCGTGGCCAGGGGCTGCTCCGTGCCCGCCAGGGCCGCACGCTGCAGGCCCACGGTGCTGTTGGGGGCCAGAGACTTGGGACCGAAATGCACGTACAGCCCCAGGGTCAGGTTGGCGGCAAACATGCCGGCTGCTGTGGACAGACCGGCGGCCCTCAGGGGGCCGGGATGCCGTGAGCCCGAGTCCCTCGGCGCCCTGCGCCGCCCACTGCCCTCTAGGCCGCTCCCACCCCGCCGGCGTCTGGGCCGTCACACCCAGCGTGTGTCACAGCCGGCGTGCTCGCTCCCGCGAGCCCCAGCATGCCTTCCTGGATGTCCAGCTCTGCTGCGCCAGGTGCCAGGGAGACCCAAGTCCACCCGGCAGGGCAGCTGTGACCCAGGCCCCCTGATGCTCCCACCAAGAGGGCAGCAGCTGAAGGAGCAAAAGGAAGCGCAGGCAACCCACCCGCACTCACCCGAGATGAAGAGCAGGACCTTGCGGCCGGCCAAGTCCATGGTGAGGGCGGCGATCAGCACGGACAGGAGCCTCACGGCGCCCACGATGGCAGCATCATCCTTGGGGGGCTGCAAGGAGGGGGCCCTGAGGCAGAGCGCCCCAGCCCCCAAGGCTCCGCAGGGGCAGGCCCCGGCTCAGCTGCTTTGTGCCAGGCAGTGGCACCGGTCGCCCAGCCCAGCCGGCGGGGCCTCGCTGGCAGAGGGTGCAACCGCCATGCCCACCAGTAAGCCCGGGGCTGGTACGGGACCCTGGCACCACAGCCCCTAATCTTCACATCTCATCTCATCTCTGAGCCCAGGGTAGGCGGGTGAAGGCCCGCTGGCTATTATCTCCAGTTCTCAGAGGAGGAAGCTGAGGTTTGGGGCATGGGAACTGACTTCCTCAGCAAGTGACAGATGTTCTGAGCCTGGGATCTGCAGCTCCCAGGGGTCTGTCCTTCTAGAAGACTGGTCTCCCTTGTAATTCTGAGTATCTTATTTATAAAGCACGTGAGCTTTACTCACAAACGTTACTCTGAGGACAAGCGGGCGGTGCGGAAAGTTACGCGACGTGGGTGCGCCCCGGACGCTGGACAGGGTGGGCGCTCAGCGGGCACGGCCTCCCTGGGCCCGGGGGCAGCGTGGGCGGGCTCTCACCAGCAGGACCGCGGTGCTGTCGAAGATGGACTGCAGGTAGACGAGGATGGGCGTGATGCCCGTCAGCTGCTGCAGGAGGCGCATGAGCAAGGCGATGACGATGGGGCGGTACATGTGGGGGTCCCGGGCCTCGGCCCACGACAGGTGGCTGCTCTGGAGACACGAGGCTGCCGCTGCAGGGGGCTGTGCCGGCCCCTCCGGCTGAGCCACCCTGGCCTGGGGTGCCCAGGCTAGGCAGGAGGCTCCCTTCTTCCCTCTTCCAGGAAAGGTCCCTGCCACTGGGGCAGCCCTACCTCTGGGGACCCCCAGGGGACCCAGGCTCCCGGGTCAGTGGGTGGGCTGAGGCAGGCCCCGATGGCAACACGGCCGGCCCCGGGCCTCCACGGCGTGGCGCATACACACCCTGGGCCAGGCCCCGAGACGTCCCGCCCCCACCTCCTTCCTGGAGGTGGGAACTGCTCTCATCCCTGCTTTCCAGGAAAGGCAACCGAGGCTCAGGCCAGTGGTGCGAGTGGCCCATGCCCCACAGCACTGCGGGACACCCACCCCGCACACACCTGTCTCCGGACGGTGTCCTGGATCTGCTCGAACTCCCAGCGGGTGTCGGCATCGGCCCCTCTCAGCCAGGCCAGCGCCTGCAGCGCCTCCGTGTCCCTGCCCTTGGAGAGCAGGAAGCGAGGGGAGTTGGGCATACAGCTGAGCAGCAGGACCATGACGAGCACCGGCCCCTCCCCGGCCACGGCCAGCCAGCGCCAGGGCAGCAGCAGGCCTGTGGACAGGAGCTGTGAGGGGCTGGGGCGGGGCCGGACACAACCCCTCCCACCGGGGGCCTCTGAGCAGCCTCACTCGCCTTCAAGGGTCAGTCCCAGGGCCGCCTCCTACAGGAAGCCTACCCTGGTTTCTCCAAGCTGGGCTGCACTCTGATCACAGGTCCTTGGAGGGCCCCCAGGGTCATTGCAGAGTGACGGAGGAGTAGCCTGAGCAGCAAGGCCCTGGGGGCCTCTACCAGCAAACACTGACCACCCCCCACACGCCGGCCATACTCCGACCACTTTTCTCCCATCCAAGTACAAACCAGGCCCAACCCAGCTTAGCTTCTGAGATCTGACAAGGTTGGGAGCATTCTGGGTGGTATGGCCGTAGATCTGATCACTTTTATCTATGGACTTCCCACCTGAGACTATTTGCCAGAAACCATTCTGCTATTAAAAGACGGTTTACAAGACTGCCCGCCTAGGAGAACCCTCGCCGCCCAGTTAGGGGTGGGGCCTCATGACCAGAGAGGGGCAGGGGACGGCCCGGAGGCACACAGCACCATGGCGGCCCCGCCCCTGGCCTCCCAGCAGGGGGTCATTGTGGGCAGGTTTGTCCCTTCCTCTCGGGTTGGGCCTCCCTGGGTGGCTCAGACAGCAAAAAAGTTTACCTACAGTGCAGGAAACCTGGGTTTGATCCCTGAGTCTGGAAGATTCCCCTGGAGAAGGGCATGGCAACCCACCCCAGTATTCTTGTCTGCAGAATCCCACGGACAGAGGAGCCTGGCGGGCTGCAGTTCACGGGGTCACAAAGAGTCGGATGCGATTGAGTGACTCACACTCTCACTTTCTTTTGTCCCTTCCAGCCCCTGCTGCTCAGCGGCCCCGTCCCCCACCCCCCCAGCCCGCACACAGGAGGTGTTTCGTGTGTGCATCCGGATGATACTTGCCGAGGGCATAGAGGGACAGTGACCCGAACACAGCCATGAGCTGGGGTGTGGCGCCCAGGGCCCCGCGGACGCTGGGGGGAGCAATCTCAGACACATACACCTGCAAGACACAGGCCGCCGGCCTTTGCTGAGCACACGCCCCGGGCCGGCTGGGGTGAGCGGGGTGGCCCAGTGAGCCCGCGGAGCGGGCAGTGGGGGCTTCTGTGGGTTCTCGCCCTGGTCGTGATCTCAGCAGGACCTCAGCTGCCCGAATGGTGAAGTGGGCAGAACCACTCAGCCCTGACATGGGGACGCGAGGCTGGGAGTGGAGGCCCGGAAGCACCCAGACTCTGGCCTCCGCTCCCCCG
The DNA here is from genome assembly GCF_963930625.1 of Muntiacus reevesi. Taxonomy (NCBI): domain Eukaryota; kingdom Metazoa; phylum Chordata; class Mammalia; order Artiodactyla; family Cervidae; genus Muntiacus; species Muntiacus reevesi. Next base: position 2,402,301 of record NC_089251.1, on the reverse strand, counting down.
ACCCGGGGCTTTGTGCCCAGTTGGGCCTGCCCAGCCCCAACATGGGAGTGGTGGGTAACATGCGGGGTCCCAGGAGGGGTGCAGGGCAGGGACTTCCCTTTTCTTCCCGTTATGTTGCTCAATGTGGATTTTCTCTGATTGAGCAACGAGTCTGCCAGGCTTTGAGACAGGAAGTTTGGGGAGTCCAGAGTGGGGGCAGCTTGGGGCATGGTGTCACATTTCCCCCAGGTGAGCTGCCCTGGGGGTGCTGAGCTGAGGCTCCCTGGCCAACACATCCCCACAGACTGTGCGGGGGGCGGGCCCGAAGCCAGGAGCCCTCAGCTCATGGTGGTCAGTGCAAATACTGAGGCAGTGAGGAGCCCGGGCTGGGCAGTCCTGGCCTTACCGGGATGCAGGCAGCTGTGAGACCCCCTGCGAAGCCCGTCAGCATCCTTCCCAGAAGCAGCATCCAGAGGCCGTGGGCGCCTGCCATCAGCGCATAGCCGGCTGCCGAGGGCACAGCTGAGAACATGATGCTGAGCTTCCGGCCCAGGAGGTCATTGAGGACCATGGCGCTGAGTCCCCCGGCCGCCGCACCCAGGGTAAACACGGACTGCAGGGGAAGGATGCAGGGCAGGCATGTCTGGGCACCCAGCACCGCCGCCCCCACCCCGCCCCCGTCAGAGCCTAGAGACAGCTGCTCTCCCAGGCTGTCCTGGGAGCCTGGGCTGCAGGACTGGGGCTCTGGATGGTAGTGAGTCTCCTGTCCCCAGAGGGGTACAAGCAGCACGCGGACAGCTGTTTGTGAGGGAAGCCACAACAGGTGTCTGCCGTGGTTCTGTCCAGACTGCTGTTTAAACGCCGAGTACTGTCATAAAGCAGACAGGAGGGTTCTGTGACTTGAAGCCCTTGGGATTTTAAGTTCTGGGGGTTCTCGGACTCCCTGCTGCGTATATGGGGAGTTGGATCCAGTCAGCAACCTGGGCATCCTGCCTAGCCTGTCTGAGCCTCAGTTTTTGCAGCTGCGTTACAGGGACAGCAGTAGCACCCACCTCATAGCGTTGGCCCCAGAGTGAACCAGCTCGCGTGGGAAGTGCTGAGCAGGCCCGGCACAGACTAGGTGCACAGCGCGCGTTGGGTGTTACTATCTTAGCTAACGTGCCGTGGTTGCAAATATAAGAGTACTAAGATGGCAGTTCCAGAATCTTGGGACTCCGAGGCCCCGTGCTCCTCCTACCCACACGCCCGCCATCTCTCCTCATCTCGCGGCGAGACGGGAGTCTCATGGTTTTTCTCGAGTTGCGGCGGGAACCTGGGGTGTATTCTCGAGTTACGACGGGGATGGCCCTTCCAAACACGGGTGTGTTCAGCGACGTCAGGACTCCTGTCTAGTTGCGAGGGACCCCTCGGGAGTCTCCTCGCGGCTTGAAAGGGCCATAGGAACCCCTCTCGAGGTGAGGCGGCAGACCCAGGCACCCTCGTGGCCCAGCAGTGCTCTTTCCATTAGTACCAGAGTGCCCGGCCTCCCCTTGTCCAGGGAGGTGCCTGCTCTGTTGTGACGGCCCAGCTCCAGGTGTGGGGGTGATCTGTGGAGCCCTCAGCCCCACAGGGTACAGATCTTACGGGACACCTCCCCACCTGCTCCTTCCCACGCCTTCTCCATCAGCTTTCACTTCCCCCTTTCATTTCGGAGCCTTTGTCTGGCCTCACTACCCCTCACCCCTATTGCCAACCTGGAGTGGATGGGGGAGGGGCAGACCAGGGCCCTGGAGGGGGTCCCATGGCTGAGCTTGGGGGGGTGGGTTCCTAGCTGGGGACAGAGCTCAGTGGGTCCCTGCTCCCCCTGCCCTGCCCCTTGTCAGCTCAGAGCGTGGCTCTTACCCCGAACCAGGATGCCTGGGTTTTGGTCAGATTCAGGTTTGGATCCGAGGAGTGCTCCAGGGCAGGAATGACAGGGGATGTGTAGACCAGAGCGTACCCGAAGCTGAAATTGCCCAGCACAGCAGCGAAGGTAGCCAGGAACACTCTCTTGTTCTGCAGGACCCTGGCGTGTGTGGGGGCGGTGCAGAGCCGTCAGGATCTTTGAGTCCACCACCCCCCCCAACTGCTGTCTGGCCTGAGCACAATGGCTGCCTGCTCAGAGGGCAGTGCTGGGGACAGATGGGTCAAGAGCTGGTCAGACCTCCCGGGCCTGAGCACCGGCTCCCTTGGGGGAAACCCCCAGGGCATGAGGACAGCCCGTTGCTGGGGCTGGGACACGCGTGCAGGGCGCCCTTCCCAGAATAGGAGCCCTGGAGGCTGCCCCCAGCTTTGCCATGCAAGGCTTGCTGCTTTAGGCAAACCCCTCACCTTCTCGGGGCGTCCATGGCCCTATCTCTGCCAGCTTGGGGCTGGGCCTAGTACTCAGGGGGGCCCAGGACTAGTGTGTCTGAACTAGGTGGCCCCTTGGCGGCCACTCCCCGACAGTCAGTGGAGGCCCAAGGTCGGGGAGCCAGCTGCCCCCTGGAGGTTACCAGGCCATCCGCATCCTCCACCCGCAGACCCTACGCCCAGAGACTCTCACCCGACCCGCGTCCTCTCCGCTGGTGACGGGGGCGGCTTCTCGGGGAAGGTGTCATAGTCCCGGCCTTCGGCTCCGAGCAGCGGCTCCTGCATGACCGGCTCCTTCGCCCGGGCGCGCCGCAAGGGGCCGGGGCAGCTCTGTCCCGAGGCGCGTCGGCCCGCAGCGGATGGGCTCATCCGGCGGAGCCCGGAGCCCCGCCCCCAGGCCGCGATTGGCTGCTGGGCGGCCCTGCAGAGCGGGCGTCGGCCAATGGGGCGGCCGCGAGTGGTGCGGATGCTGAGGATGCCGGCGCCGAGCTGGGTGGGGCGGCCGGGCTTTCCCCGGGAGCCGACTCGCGTCCCGGCCGGAGTAACCCACACCGGAAGGCAGGGTTTTCCCTGGACGCCGCAGGCCCCTCGTGCGCCCCTGGAGGCGGCAGGGCTCGCTAGGCGGATAGGAGCCCCTCACGGGGGGAGGCTCTTGGAAGTCGTGCGGGGCCTGGTCCAAGCTGGGTACCAGCCCTGGGGGCGTAGACCGCATCCCTGCATCCCACCCGGGGCCCATTTGGTATAAGCGGGAGGAAGCTGAAACCCAGAGAGGGGCCGCAAGGCGCCAGGGTCACCCAGGGGACATTTGTGCCCCTTCGAAGGAAGGCCGTGGGCTCCGCCTTGCGCTCGACTCCCCCCCCGCCCGCCACAATACGTCTGGAGTCACTGCAGTCCCCTAACGGGGTGAGACCCAAGCTGGCTCGCCAGATCCAGGACCGCCTCAGCCAGGGGGTGTGGCGTGAAGGCAGAGGGAGGAGGGGGTGGCGGTTCCCCTGGGCGAGACTTGTATGTTTTCCCATTTCTGATTGGGGGAGTAACCTGGCTTGTAGCAAATCATCCAGGTAATAAGATAAAATTTACAAATAGGAAAAGCAGAAACTGAAAATTCCCTGGAAGTCCAAGCTAAAAACCCCCCAACCAGCCAAACAAAAAAACCAACCCAACCTGCACACAAACACACACACCACACACCACACGACAGCGACAAAACGTCTTGAGTTACTAGTGGCAACTCTCCGTTTGGACTTTTTCAGAGAGGAGAGAGGAAGATGAATCAGACCTTATTGTACTGAATGGACATCCACATGTATTTTTAAAACTGATCCTTTATTGTTGAGCATTTGGGTTATTTCCAAATTTTATCTGTCAAAATAGCAAAGAGTTTTTAAAAGTTGTTACAATTCTCTTTTATACTCATTGAAGTATAACCGTATATATTAGAATAGAGAAAAGAGACGTGGGAAAACCACGAGCTCTGCCAACAGCCTCACCTTCCCCTCTTTTCTCCACGTATCTGTTTGCGTATTCGCACACCAAATGTGCCTCAGATCGTGTGATACTTCACACTGTCTTTTAAGCATTTTCTTCTTGCTATCAAGGACATCATCTTTGGACTCAGCACACCCAGTAAGTGGCGATTCCTGCTGCAGTCCTGCGCAGTCCTCATGACCGTAGTTTGGAAACTGAGACAGAAGACACTGACCCTGAGCAGGACCCGATGGGGCTTTCCCAGGACAGAACACCACCCTGATGTCCTTCACTGCGTTCTGTCTACAGAAAATCATTAGCCATAGAATGAACTTATTCAGAGAAAGGGGGGAAAATGCAGAAGCAAAGCAAAGCAAACAGGAAAAATAATAAAGTTTAGTAATTAAACAAAGTCAAGGACCTCTTAGTTCCTCCTCAAAGGCTATAAATAATACTCTGAGTCATCTCCTATGAGCTGTTGGCTGATACTGAAACCCCCATCACGTGGAAGGAGTTAACTCTTTGATGACCAGACCGTAGGCATGACATGAGGTGCTCCATCACACACAGTTCCAAGAACTGGCCTCAAAGAAATGGACCCAAGCCAACCGTGGAACTGAAATTTAACTGTACTTAAGATGACGCTGATGAGACCACTGTGTGACCAATTTCAAGAGGATCGCTGGAGCTGACTGTGCTGTTTCTGTAGGGAGCCCCCTCCCTCCACCTATGTGTGCGTGCTAAGTCGCTTCAGTTGTGTCCGAATCTTTGTGACTTTATGGACTGTAACCCGCCAGGCTTCTCTGTCCGTTGGATTCTCCAGGCAAAAATACTGGAGTGGTGACAGAGGAATCAAACCTGTGTCTCTTATGCCTCCTTCATTGGCAGGACAGTTCTTTACCACTTGGGCTTCCCTGGTGGCTCAGATGGTAAAGAATCTGCCTGCAATGCGGGAGACCTGGGTTTGGTCCCTGGGTGCGGAAGATCCCCTGGAGGAGGGCATGTCAACCCACTCCAGCATTCTTGCCTGGAGAATCCCCATGGACAGAGGAGCCTGGTGGGCTACAGTCCACAGGGCCGCAAAGAGTCAGACATGACTGAGCGACTGACACAGCGCAGGACAGCGCCACTTGGGAAGCCCTCCTTCGCCTACGAGAACCCTGAACATCCTGAGTAGCAAGCGAAGTCGGCTTTTGGACCCGAGTCGCCCTTCTCCCCCAGGTTGCTGGCCTCCTATAGAAAGCAAGCTTTCCTTTCTTACCAGTACTTGTTTCTTGAGTATTGTATTTCAAGCTTCGAGCAGCCAAATCTGAGCTCAGTAGCAACATCTCAGACATAAGCTCAATGAATAAACCTCTGTGTGCCCCCAGGAATTGCAGCTCAGATCATGAAAGAAGCTTCTGGGACGTCCTTGGTGGTCCAGTGGCTGAGACTCTGAGCTCCTAATGCAGGTGGCCTGGCTTCGATCCTTAGTTGGGGGACTAGACCCACGTGCGTCAGTGAAAATCGAAGATCCTGCATGCTGCAACTAAGGTTCCGTGCAGCCAAATACATTTTAAAAAAGAAGCTTCTGATCACCCTCAGAGAGTCCCCAGTACCTCTTTGCAGTCATGTGCAGCCTCCTGAGGTCCCATCACTGACTTCTGTCCTTGTGGATTAGATTTCCCTACTCTTAAACCTCTTGAATGGACTCCTGCTCTTGTTTTTGGCTCTTCCCCCCACCCAGTTTTTTCCCATTAAATTTTTTTTTTATGTGGGATCTTCCCAGACCAGGGGTTGGACCTGTGTCCCCTGCCTTGGCAGGCAGATTCTTAACCACTGGACCACCAGGGAAGTCCCCAGGTTTGTTTTGTTTTTTCCCTTTTACAGTCAGCTTTATTGAGGGACAATCTACACACAGGAAAATGAACTCATTTTAAGTGTGTAGGTCAACGAGTGTTGACAACTGTATCACCCCGTGGCCCCTCAATCAACACAAACTTGCCATCCTCCAGAATCCCCCATCCCTAAGCAAGTGCTGATCATCCGTCTCTGACTGTCGATTCCATTCATCTTTCCTAGAGTTTCATAGAAAGACACCTTAGTGAGTGCTTGCTCTGGCTGCCTTCACACACCACCTCCGTGAGACTCATCTGTGCTGCGTGCTGCAGCGGCCTACCCTCCTTATATTGCTCTGCGTGTGAGTTCCATTCTTTTACGGGTGGTTGGGTTTCACGGGGCTCAGGGCAAGCCACCCTAAAATATGCCAAAGTGGCAGACACTGATTACTCTGGATTTAAGCTACTTGAGAAAAGCAGTAGATGCAAGAAGGAGACTCTGACCCTCCTCTCTGTCCCCTTGAAAGTAGGAAATAAATTTCCCATGTGGAAGCTAGCCTTCCCGCACCAGGAGGCAGAGAGTCAGGCTTATCCCCAGAGATGGGGAAATCAGGGCCTGAAGGCTGGTAACAAACCCTGCTGAGCTTCTTCACTAACTAGTACCCAAGCCTGAGTGTCTTTGTCTTGTCAGTTCCTGACAGATTTGTCGTTTCTTTGTCTAAATAACATACAGGCTTCCTGCCTTTGGTCATTTCTTTGGGTCCTATGTCTATGAAAGTGCCATATGTGTGAAATTCAATTTGTCTGTTTGATTTTCCTCCTGTTGATCTGTCTTGTGTCCATTTAATTATTAGATGAGCTGAAATAACGAAGAAGGGTAGGGGGCAAGGTCCCCTCCTGGACAGGCTATTTTCAGTTTTGGGCTAAAGGATAAATCTTGTGTGACTCTCCTTATTCACAGACCCCTCTTCTGGGGTTTTTAAGGTTCTTAAGTGGATGAAGCTGGAATTGCTCATTAATCTTTTTCCCTGGGCATTAAGGTTATTTCACACCCTTTTGCTTTTTTCCCCCTAAACTAATATGTTTATAAAAATATTTATTTGAATGCACTGGATCTTAGTTGTGGCATGTGGGATCCTTAGTTGTGGCATGTGGGAACTAGTTCTCTGACCGGGGTCAAACCCAGGCCCCCGGCACTGGGAAAATGGAGTCTTAGCTACTGGACCACCAGGGAAGTCCTTAGCTTTCTTTGCTTTTAAAATTAGCAACGGGATGCACGTCTTTGCCCGTAAGGGATAACTTCCTTCAGCAAAGATCACTTCTGTGGTCCTCTGGCCTCCGAACCCTCCCATCTTATCTCCTCCTGCTCCCCCCCCCCACCCCGGGTCTGCCCCAGACGGGCAGCTCCAGAGCCTGGCCCTGGTGCTGGGGTGGGCCTATGCCCCCTCTTCCACTCACCCCCTGCCTGGTACAGTGCCCAGAAGCCCCTTGCCAACTGGAATTTAGAGTCTGCCGCTTCTCCTTGGAGGAGGAAGTGGTTACCCACTCCAGTATTCTTGCCTGGAGAATCCCATGGATGGAGGAGCCTGGCGGGCTACAGTGCACGGGATCGCAAAGAGTCGGACGGAGCCTCTCTTCCCTCAGCTCCCCCAGCCCCCAGGCGGAAGCCTCAGCTTAGAGGGAGCAGAAAGCACTCCTGGGGGAAGAGGCACCTGCTCCGCAGCTCCCGGGAGGGCCCTGGACACACCCAGGTGGCGGTGGGGGGGCTCACTCCCGGCTCCCAGCTCTAGCCACGCCTTGCGGGAAGCCCCGGAGCGGGTGGCTTCCTTAGAGGAAAGAGGAGGCCGCTGAGGTGATCATTCAGGCTGCCACCCGCTGGCTCCTGTCCCTGGGGAACATGGCAGCTCTGGGGCAGGCTTCTCCCAGGACACGGGAGCCCCGATGGCTGGAAGGTAACCGTCCTGCAGAACTGTGGGGCTGGGGGCTTGGGAGGGGATGGGCAGAGACGCTCCGTGTCTCCTGGACCTCGCTGGCTGATCCAGGGCCTGGAGCTCAACGAGCGACCTAGTCCAAAGCCAGTGCTTCCTGTGCGGGAGACTGAGGGTAGGGTCTCACGACCCTCTGCCAAACTCTGGGGCTTCTCGGGAATCCTGCTCCAGGAGGCACTGTCTTTTCCGAGCCTCATTTATCTCATCTGTGAGATGGACATAACCTGGTGCTCCTGTCCCTCGCTGCTGCCCCGTGGGCAGAGAGCAGCTGGTAGTCCTGTTGCGAATCCTTCTGCAGTGCGACAAGGGCCTTCCAGACGAGTCTACTGGCTTCCAGTTGCCCAAGAAACTAACCGAGCTGCAGTCCAGGCTCCCTGGCGCAGGGGGAAGGTCTCCGAGGAGGGGAGCAGTGGGGCTGAACCTGACCTCCAGCCGTCATCTTGAGGGAGAAGGTGGGAAGCTTGGCGGGACTGCAGGTGGCCCCGGGGCTGTTGCATCCGGTCCTTGTCCTCCCTCTGTGGCCTTCCGGGTGCCCATTTCACAAAGGAAACCCTTGAGGCTCAGGAATCCCTGCCCGGGGGCACCTCCTGGCCCTGGCTCCTGCTGTGATGGGGGCTTCCCCAGGGAGACAGCTGGGGGAGGTGGGTGAGAGGTGGGCTCCCCCAGAGGAAGTCCTGTCCCTCATCTCCTCCTTGCAGATGGGCCAGCCCGGGCCCCGCGGGGCCAAGGTATCTGACACTCAGCTGTCTGGCGCCCTGGTCGCCCCCGACCGTGCCCCAGCTGGCGTCATTCCCGGCCCCGAGGACTCGGACCTGGGGCCCTCTCTGACGCTGGCTGCAGCCCTGGTCCTCTTGTTCCTTCTGCTCTCCGTCTGGCTGGTATGGGACCGGCCCCTCTGAGACGCCCGCTGATGTGGGTTCCTGAGTGGGGGTCAGGGTATCTATCCCTGGGCCGGGCGTGGCCCAGCCTCCCAGCCGCGTCCTGGGCCAAACCCTGCACCAGAGCCTCAGCCCTTGCCTGTGGCAGCCCCAGGGGGCCCCCAAGCGCCACCCCCACTGGAAGACTGGAGCGCAGGAGCCCCGATGAGTCCTGGACTCGGCTGCAGAAGGCCGCTGCTGGAGCCTCACCCCGGGGATGGCTGCGGAAGGTGGACTGCGGGGTCCAGGCGGCTGCGAGTGCTCAGGCCGACTGGGCTCAAGGCTGGCTCATCCTGGCTTGCTGCAGGCCACAGCTGGGTGCACGCCCTGGCCCTGCCGTCCTGAGGGCGGCAAGTGAAGCCAGGTGACCCCTGGGTGTCTGTGGAGTGGGTTAGATCCAGCTGGGAGATGAGCGCTGCAGCTCAGACTCTGTCCACGCTGGGCGGTGCGAGGGTGGACAAGGCCCTGCTTCATCCCCGACCTGTTTCCCAGTCATCCAATGAGGGTGGCAGTCCCTGCCCCTGGGCATTGTTGGGAGGGCCCACCAGTAGGGAGGTATTCTGCGGTGCCTCCGCAGCTGACAGTCGCCCTCGCCTACCTCCTGGGACCCAGAAAACTCCAGGAGGAAGTCCCACGCCCTCCCCCCGCGCTGGGGCGCGACAGAGGCGGGATGCGCTGGTCTCGGCCGCCACCTGCTGGCTGAAGTTGAGAATCACGCCGTTTGCTTTGCGAGCCCTTTGGGGTTTCCCTCAGGGCCCAGGAGGTGAAGGTGTTTCATTTTTAAAAATTTGAGACTGTGGACAAGCATACATCTCATTACCCAGAGGGAGCCTCTTTAACCATTTTCTATTTGCGTTCTTTCCCTCTGTTTCCATATCTATGATCTCCTGAGAAAGCATCGGGAAGGAGGCAGAGGGGGTGGGGAAGAACTGTGTGCAAGGTCCGGTGGGGGCGGTGGGGGCAGGAAGGGGGCGTCTGCCCAGGGTGGCGGGGCCTTTCTGCCCCACAGCGGTCCTCCTTGGGCCTTGGTGGGGAAGATGTGCATTTCTGGGGATGGGCAGGCCGTGGAGACCTTCAGGTCGGGGCTGGAGGCCCGGGACCCTCCCGACTCTCATTGAACAAGCACTTGTCAAGACTCCTCCTGAGGCGGAATCGTCCATCCTCCAGGGAGAAGCGGCCCCCCCGGACCTTGCCGAGGCCTCAGCCTTGCCCGCTGCCCCACCCAGGGTGAGGGCAGGCTGTGTGTGTCCTCTTGCTTGCATTTCTGTCCAGCGCCCAGAAAAGGCCGCGTGGCTTCATCGCGGTTTCAGCGGCTGCCTCACGGCCTCCGGCCCACCGCTGTGGTTCTCCAGGCGTGGAGCCCCCTCTGCACTCCCGCCCCCAGCCCGAGGCTGGCACAGGCATCTGTCTGAAGCTGGCCCAGAAAGGAATTGCACCTGTGAGAGAAACATTGCTCTGTGTGATTCAGTGACCCACTTCATAAACACCGTGGTTCCCTTTGGGGCTTTTGCTGCCCCGTCTCCCCTCTCTTCCAGCGGTGCTGGGGCGAACCAGACGTCTGAGGCTGGGGAGGTCTGGTTTTTTGATGGGCTGGACGTTGCCAAGGGTGACAGGAAGGGCCGGGCCGGGGCTGGAGGCCTGTCCCTGGAGCCCTCTGGCAGAGAGGGGTCTGGGAGCTGGCAGCTCGTGTGTGAGTATGTATGTGCACACGTGTGTCTGCGTGTGCACCTCTGTGGCACGGGCTGCAAGCGTGCACCGCACAGGTACACGCTCATAATGCACATGAACCTGTGGGTTTGAGTCTCCGTACACAGGCTCGTGTGCATGTGTGTGTGTGCCTGCACACGTGTGTGAATGTGTGTGCACACCCATGCATGTATGTGAACATATGTGCACCGTGAACGTTTGTGTTTGAATGCATGCAAGGGCTTTCCTGGTGGCTCAGTGGTAAAAAAAATCTGCCTGCAGTGCAGGGGATCCAGGTTTGATCCCTGGGTCGGGAAGGTCCCCTGGAGGAGGGCCTGGCAATCCACTCCAGTGTTCTTGTCTGGAGAATCCCCATGGATGGAGGAGCCGGCGGGCTACAGTCCACGGGGTTGCGAAGAATCAGACACAGCTGAAGCAACTTAGCATGCACGCATGCATGTACCTGTGTGTATACAAGCAGGCGTGTGTGCATGCACACGTGTGTGTGTGTTTGATCTGTGGGGTCCTGCTACAGGAGGCTGGGATGGCTTGGAGCTGGCCTCTTTCCCGGCAGCGTGGGTGTGAGATTGTGGGTGTTGGCCAGGCAGGGTTCAAACGGCGCCCACGGCCTGGAGGCCCCACCCCGGGGGAGAGACTTTCCCATGGTTTCCTCCCCAGCAGGCTCTCTCCAGCTCCGGGGCCGTGGGCGAGCCCCAGACCGAGTCTCCTTTCCTCATCAGTCCGCGGGCCGGTGGGGCCACACTGCTCCTCTACTCCATCCTGCCTCCTTCCCAAGAGGGCCCTGGTGTGTCTGCGGCGGCAGCATGCCTGCTAAGCTCACAGGTCTTCCAGCTGCGCTGCTGCTGGGCAGCCATGTGAGTCCGTTCTGGCCCGGGGGCTGGTTAGTCCCGAGTGTCCAGGGAGGGCCACCTTCCTGATTAGCAAGGCTTCGGGTCCTATCCCCTTCTTCCTGCCTGGAATTCAGTCATGTTGTCTGGTGACGCAGCAGCCCTCTTGCAACCAGGAGGTGGGAGCCCAAGCTAGGATGATGAGGAGCTGGGTTGAAGCAGGAGCTGGTTCTTTGGGGATGTGGAGACTGGGCACCTTGCTGTTCGAGCTGGTTTCCTGGGTGCCGCAGACTCAAGCACTGCTAACTGCTCCAGGCCACCAACTCCTCCTTCCCTGCGGAAGTGGCCTGGAGACTGAAGGGGCGGGTGGTGGGTGTGCTCCAGACCCGGACCCCCTCTTCCCTCTGTGCTGGGGCACCGGGGCACCGGGGGACGGTCCCCTTGCAGGGGAGAAGGACGAGGGGACCCCGACAGCTGGCCTGGCCTCCCACTGGGAGCGGGGGCCTCCAGGGCCCGCGTCTGAGACCTGCTCCTGCGCTGCATCCTTGGCGAGGTGAGAGTTAAAGAGGCAGGAGGCAGGTGATGGTGGAAGCCCCCTCCCCCCTCAAGGGGCGGGGTCTGAGGGGCTGGCACCAAGGCGGGTGGGCAGAGGGGACAGCCAGCCTTCTCCATGGTGTGGGGTGGCCAGCCCCCAGAGCCCGGCCCTGGCTGGACCCCTCTGGTCTCCTTCTCACCACAGAGCCGGCCAGACCGCCCCCAGCAGGCGCTTCTGGGGACGTTCTCGGGGTTCTGGCCGGGCACGCCGCATGGGCAGGTGTGTCTTGCTTGGGGCACGACTAGGCAACAGCGAGGGCCAGGGTGAGGCTGAGCGGCCTCTGTGCTGGCTGCCTGCCCCTGCTGGGCCCTGCGATGTGGACTTGGGTCAGGCCTGACTGGTGAAGCGCGTTCCTTCCTGCTCTGGCCTTTGCGCTGGGAAGGGTCAGACCCAGGTCCCCCCCAGTCCTGCCCTCCGCCCTGGCCAGATGCGCTGTGACCCCGGTTCTCACCACCCTGGGGTTCACGCCCCTCCCCTGTGGCCAGCACTGGCCGGGCCTGGGGAGGGTGGGGCCGGGGCTGAGCGTGGCTGGCCAGCCTGGCGTTTTTTCCGCCTTTTCATGGACTCAGCCAACACCCTCTCCCGGGACGCAGCCAACTATTTGTGGGCCGCCGAGTCGCCCAGCAGCTGCTCCTCCTGCTCTAGGATGACATTACATTTTTTCGGCTGGCCAGACGCTCCCTGCTTTGCAGTGTTGGAAGCGACAGCCTCGCTCTGTCCCCACTGCTCCCGTGTCCCTCCAGCCCAGCCTGCGCCCACCCTGCCCCGCGACGGGGCCCCTCTCCAGCGCTCAGACGGAGCCCGTGGCTGCAGGTGGCCCGGGAACCCTCTCCTCGGTTATTTTTGGCCCCTGTGCTGGCCCAGGGGCTCTCTGCCAAAAGCAATTACTGAATTTTCATCTTGCTTTGCTGACGGCTTAGAATATGCCAACAATGTTCCGCCGGGGAGACCTGAGGGCACCTCAAGATAGGGGTGCGGAGGGGGCTTGGGCGCCCCGTGGGGGTCCCCTGGGACTGGACTGCTGGCGTCCCTGGCGAGGCAGAGGGGGAGGAGGGGTCAGCGAGGGCCGTCCCTTGCAGCTGCTGTCCGTCGGCGCCCGGGGGGGCGAGCCTATGTGCAGACACTGACAGCCTGCTCCTGGTAATGCGGGACGGGGGTGGGTCTGTCTTCCGAGGCTCAGAGCTGCCCTGTGACCGGCTGCGTCCCCACGCTGGGAGGTGGCTGCGGGGCTCGAGCCCGGGCTCTGCCCCCTGTTTGTGGGCGGTGGGCTCACCCTGCCCTGCAGTGGGCAGGGCTCGGGGGCTCCAAAGAACAGGCGGGATCTGCCCCCAGGGGTCTCCCCCTTCCCCCATGCTGCGCTCAGAGCCACGGACCAGAGGCCAGGACAGCAGGCCAGGCCTGGCCATCTTCTCTGAAGGGGCTCCGTTGTGTGGCCCTGGGGTCTGCACCCCGGCTCCTCGACTCTAGCGTCTCCAGCAGGAACACCACGCTGTCCCGGGGAGGACCTCAGGGTCGCATGAGGCTAGATTCTGCCTGGTGGGCTTCATCCTGGGCCCAGGCCACCCCCCACTCCCTGCCCAGCCCTCAGGAACGTCCACCGGCCAAGAGCAGAGAGACAGTGGAAGGCTGCTGGGAGCTCGGCGGTCCGGACCCGGGGGTCTCCTGTTCCTGATCTGGGAGAAGGTGGGGGCGGGCTCACCGCCTGGGCTCGGGGCGAGCTTCAGACCCTGATCTCTCTGCCAGCCTCAGCACCACCACCAGGGAGTTTCCAGAAGGGTCGGGAGTCTCCGGGGAGAGGAGTTGGGGTGGGAGCTGAACCGGGGCTGGAGGCTGAGCACCCCAACGTCCAGGGACCAGGGCCACGTGCACGCCGAGGACGGCACCCTGGGGGCAGGGGTCCTCCCTGCTCGAGCTGGTGTCCGACCCTGGTTTCCCACCAGCTCTTCTTCTCAGGGTGCCCAGAATGCTCGCTGCCCTCCGGGGGAGGGAGGCCGGGAGGCCAAGCTCACTGCACATGCACGGGTGGCTGAACATGCATGCACAAGTATGTTTGTGCGTGTGTGTGTGTGCACCCCTGCCTCCTGTGGGACAGGCCGGCTGGGGGCCCTGGGCTTTGGGACACCGGCCACTCCATCATGAGTACTGCTCATGCCCGGCTCCGGGCCGAGAGGAGGGGTCGGACCGTCCCTGCCCCATGGGGGCTCGGGGTCTGCTGAGGAAGACAGAAGCTCGGCGGGAGGGCATGTGGGAGGTGGCCCGGGACCCGGCCTGCATGGGGGCCACCCTCGCCTCCTGGCACAGATGGAGGGCGCCTGAGCTCAAGCGTAAATGCACGAGTGGGTGGCCGGGTGCTGGGTTTTGGGGACAGGCTGGGTGCTCCTGAGGCCCCAGGGTGGGATCCGGGGCGTCTGGAGCCTCGGGCTGAGCGGGCTGTCGAGGGACAGCCTTGGACATCGGGGCTGAGCCAGGAGTGGGGTGACCTCGTGGTGCCACGTGTGTGTTTTACGTCCACTGTCTCCGCAGCCGGGGCCTGGCTCCCAGCCTGTCTGTCAGCCTGGACGGCCCCGTGCGTTTGGAATCGTGGCTGCGATCTCAGGGGAAGAAGCAGCCGGGGGGCCTGCCCTCCGCCGCCCCCAGCCTTTGGAGGCTCTGTCTGGGGAGATGCAGACCCTGGGGAGTGCAGCCCCCGGCGGGTCTGTGAGCCAGGAGCCCGGCGGAGGCCAGGGTCTCAGGGGCTGTCTGGCGTGGCAAGACTGAGGTCTCGGGGCTGACAGAGTAGCCGCCCCAGGAGAGGGCTCTTGGAGAAGTGTGGCTTGGTTCCCAGGTGAGGAGCGGGGTTTGCTTTCTGAGGCCTGAAGGATGGAGCTTGGGTCCCCACAGTCCTTAAAGGGATGGCGCCATGGGCTTGCTTGCAGTGAAAGATCTGGAGTCCGGTGGTGGCAGAGGAGGAGGGGGCCGCTGGTTGTTGGGGTTGGATTCCCACTCTCTCTGGAATGTTCCCCAGGAGCAGGCCTGGCTGTGGGAGGGGCTGAGAGTGGGCTGGACGGCCCGGGATCCTGGCCAGGCCCAGGCCTCCCCAGCATCCACCAGGTGGGCGGCCTACGTGTGCGGCTGACTGGCCTTCCTCCAGTTCAGTTCGCCAGGGGCCGTGGCGACCGTCTCCTGGGGCCCTGGGAGCAGGCCCTCGGGAGAAGCCATGTGCTCCCTGCAGGAGTGTATTAATAGCAGGATGGCCCGGAGCGGCCCGCCCACCGAGGCTGGTGACTGACATGGTCCAGGCGCGTCCTCTGACTGTCGCCCCGTGGCCCCCTCTCTGCTCTGCAGGGTCCAGACGTGGCTTGTTTGCAGGACACGGCCCTGGCTTCTCTGCGTGTGCTGAGCGCACCGGTCCCCCTGGACTCTGCCGGGGCAACAGTCTCGTGATGCTTATACTGTCCACTGGACGGGACGTGCCAAGTGGGAAGTCCAGCTCACCTACGCCCCTCCCAGCGAGGGCAGGGGCGTGTCCTGTGACTGGAGTCCTTCTGGGTCTCAGCCTGAGGTCGGGCAGCGCCCTCGCCGCGCGGATCCCTCCGTTGCTACCCCGACACTGGCGGACCTGGACTGCAGCCTTGGAGACCTGGAACCAGCCCCTGGCCTCTGGGAGACTGCGCTGTAGTGGACTTGGCCTCTCCTCTGTCGGGAGCTGGACTTCTTGCCTCGGCCAGCGGAGGCGGCAGCCGACCTGGCCTCGGGGAAGGGGTCCTGGGGCCGGGCTGTCCCTACGGGGTCCCCCCAGAGCGCCTGTCCACCCTGTGAGGTGACAGACTTGAGAAAGGACCCAGCAGCCGACCTAGAAGCTGTTTCAGAGAGATGGGGGTGTGGTCAGTGAGAGGGGGTGTGGTCAGAGGGATGACAGGGTTTGGTCAGAGGGACGGGGTGTGGTCAGAGGGATGGGGTGTGGTCAGAGGGACGGGGTGTGGTCAGAGGGACGGGGTGTGGTCACAGGGATAGGGTTTGGTCAGAGGGATGGTGTGGTCAGAGGGATGGGGGTGTGGTCAGAGGGACGGGATGTGGTCACAGGAGACACCGCAGGTGGTGTTCCCACGGGTTCCCAGCCATCCGCGCCCTTGACCCTTGACCTCACACTTGGATGCCTTCACTGTAACTCGTGATGAGAGCGGCCTTGCCCCTCAGGGTCGTCTGGGGATGGAGTGAGCTCCCGGAGCAGACCTGGCCCCTCGGCACCACGCCAGCCCCCGTCTGCGGAGAAAAGTGCCTGCGACCTCAGGTACTTTGGACAGTCTTTTTGTTCACCACGGTTGAATTTGTCTAAAACGATTGGAGTCATTATTTATTCATACTTTTTTGGCCTTACGTCTTGTGAAATCTTAGCTCTCCAACCAGGAAGTGGCCCTGGGCCTTGGTGAGAGGGCAGAGTCCTAACCACTGGGCCGCAGGGAATTCCCATTTTGTAAGAGAGTTAAATGGTTGCTTTGACCAAACCTGTGCCTACCTGTGTGTTGCTTATGTGGTTAAACGAAAAAAAAGTAAAATGAAAATGAATGAAAACACCAGGAAACTCTCATCTATCGCAGGCTGACGGGCGGCAGATGCTTGCAGGTCTGGGAGCTGAAGGCAGGCCAGGTCAGCGGGGGTGGGGGTGGGGGGTGTAGGGGTCTCAACGGGTGAGGCACACCTGGATGCAAGAGCTGCCTTAGCAACCCAGGGAGGAGCGGCGGGGGGCGGGGTGATAGAAGGTGCGGTTTGGGAGGCATTCAGGGGAGAGGCAGGCGCTGACCCTGGTCTTGGAAGGCAGGCAGGATGAAAGCAGGTGGGGGGCGCGCAGAGGAGCACATGGGGTGTCCAGGTGCCGGGAAGATGACGTCCACCTCCCCCTCCCTCCCACCCACTACCCCCCACCTACTCACCCTCACACCCACGTCCACCCCCAACTCACCCCACTCACCTCCACTCCCCACCCCCCACTCACCCCCACCTACTCACCCCCACACCCACCCACTCACCTCCTCACCCAGCCACTCACCCCCCACACCCACCCCTTCCCCCAACACACATCACAACTACACACGAATATCCACTCACCTCCCCAACTTCCTAACGGAGGCATAAAGTGCTCTGGGGGTGAGGGTGGGGTGTGTGACCAGACGGAACCAGGGAGCCGGTGAGGTCAGCCCCACCCCCACCCCGAGGCTGCAGGTCTGGCGGGCAGGGGGGTTGACACGGGGAATCCAGCAGGAGACAGATGGCGACCTGGTCCGAGCACCGCCGGGCTGGCTGGGCGGGGTTTGGGAGGGCGGTGCCCCGTGGCCCGCGGTGGCCCAGGATTCTGGGACAAGCTGCACCAGGCCCCGGATCCCAGTGTTGGCTCTGGAGCAGGAGGGTGGGAGCCATAGCCCTGGGCTCTGCAAGCTCGGGTCAGCCCCCATCCCCCCACCACTCCAGGGCCAGCACGCCGCCCTGCCCCACAGACAGCGCCCAGCGCGGGGCGGCGGCTGCGGAGAGGAGGCGTGGAGAGGACGCCGTGCGTTCCTCGGGTTTGGAGCTCTGCCCCTGCCGCTGCTGTGTCAGGCTGGGCACAGCCGTCCCTGGGCCTGGCCTGCTGGAGCGGGGCCGTGTGGGGAATGACTGGCATCTGACCCTGTGTCCAGGCGCCCAGGGCAGTGTCCTGGGGAGGCAGCTGTGCCCAGCTGCTCCGGGAGCACCACCGTCCTTCCCGAGGGACACAGGTGTGGGCCCTTTCGGGGACCCAGGACTCTGGGGGGACAACAGGGTGGAGGCCGAGGCCTGCTTGACCGGCCGAGCTGTGGGCGAGGGCCGAGCCCCGAGTTCTCCCGGGAGCGTCAGAGCTGAGGTTTGTCTACAGCCCAGCCCCTGGGGTGTCCTTCGCCTGCAGGCAAAGGTGCCAGGCTTGTCAAACCAGGGGTGGCACCAGCTTCTGACGGAGTGGCCCGTGACTCCCGCATCATGACCACCAGGGTCACCAGCAGAGGGAGGCCAGTCGACCGCTGTGGCCGCTGCCCTCCCTGGGCCCAGAGATGTCAACCCAGAATCGCTCACCTGAATCCTGGTTGGAACTCTCACCTTGATGGAGATGGGTTGGAAAACCACAGGCTTGAGTTCAAGGCCAGCTCAGCCATGAACCCTGGGAAATCACAGAGGTGGCCTGGGCCTCGGGGTTCCCAAAGTCAGCAGGGTCACCTCCGCGGCCTCCCAGAGGCACGAGCACTTAGAGGAAGGGTCCCAAACTTGAGGCCCAGCTGGAGTGGCCAGTGTGGACCGAGGTCTCCGTGGAGATGCAGAGCCTCTGACCGTCCCTGATGGCCTGTGGAATGTGAACTCTCTGGGGGCAGTGATGTCACCCTTCTCGGCCCCTACTGTATCTTCAGGGCCTTAGACCACGCGGCAAGTTGAAGAAGCTCAATGAATATTTGATGCATGAATGAATGAACTCACCAATTGCTGACTCATTTGTTGAGCACTTGCCTGCGCCTCTGCAAGCTAACAGCAGAGGTTAAGTGCATGGACCCCCAGGCAGGCTCTCAGGGTTCCGAGGTTAGGGTCTGTGAATGATGAGTATCCTCAAGCCTCAGTTGGGCTTCTGAGATGGCTCAGTGATAAAGGATCCGCCTGCCAATGCAGGAGACTCAGGTTCGATCCCTGCATCAGGAAGATCCCCTGGAGGAGGAAATGGCAACCCACGCCAGTACTCTTACCTGGAGAATCCCGTGGACAGAGGAACCTGGCGAGCTACAGTCCATGGGGTTGCAAAGAGTGGGACAGGACTGCACATGCACTCTCATACTAAGCCTCAGTCTCCCTTCTGTAAAATAAAGGTAAAAGATGTCTGTTCCCATCACAACACCCAGTTAAGAACCTGTACAAACCCTGTCACTAAAAGCAGCTACACGTTCTGGGTAAAATAAGATATTCATCTTGAAAGCTGTCTTTTTTTTGGCCACACGCCACACAGCTTGTGAGATCTTAGTTCCCTGACTAGGGATTGAGTCCCGGCCCTAAGCAGTGAACAAGAGAGTCCTCCCACTGGACCATCAGGGAGGGACTTCTTGAACGCTGCCTTGAGATGGCTGCATGCGTGTGTGTGCATGTGTGTGCATGCACGTGTGTGTGTGTGTGTGTGTGTGTGTGTGTGTAAGCAGTCGCTCAGTCGTGTCTGACTCTTTGCGACCCCATGGACTGTAGCTCACCAGGCCCTCTGTCCATGGAGTCATCCAGGCATGGATACTGGAATGGGTCGCCATGCCCTTCTCTCGGGGCTCTTCCGGACCCAGGGATCAAACCTGTGGCTTCCGCCTGGGCAGGCGGATTCTTGCCCTCTGAGCCACTTGGGAGACTCTTTGAGCTGGCTAGGAGGTGCGGAGTCCTCAGGGCAGGCTGGCAAAAGTGGGGGCCCAGAGAGGAGCAGCCACGCCAAAACTGGCTCTGCTCCGAGGGGGTAACACGAGGCTGCTGCCCCCCATATGCGAGCAAAAGTGCTGAATGGGTTGATCGTTAGGGTGGAGAGAGCCACGGTCGTGAGCCCAGGCACCCCTAGAAGGTGTCCAGGGCTGCCGCCTGCCGGCCTGGCACAGAGTTTCAGGGAACTGCGGTGTTCGGCCAGGAGGACTGTCAGAGGGGAGCGGGTAGGGACTGGCTGGTCCTCAGCGAGGGGGTGCTGTTCCTGGGGTGTGACCCTCGCTGACCGGCTGGCCGAAGCTGGTGGTTACCAACAGCTGGTTCTGTTGTTCACTGGCTATGATGAGAAGAACAACCTGTCTTCTCATTTTGAATTGGAAGAATCGAAACTTCTCTATCCTTGGAGGTAAACCAGAGCATCGTTTTTTGTTTGTTTTATTGTTTTTTTTTTCTGACTCCCTTTGATCTCAGAGTCAGAAGACAGAGCACAGAGGGGCATACTGGGACCCAGGGAAGACGAAGGAAGAACCCTTGATGCATCCAGGGCTCCCGAGGGCTCAACCTCGTGGCCAGCTATGCTGGGACCCCGCTGCCCTCCAGGTAGCGCGTCGGCTCTGCTGTCTCAGGCCTTGGGCTGAGGAGAGGAGGAACTGGGCTCTAAGAATCCATCCCCACAGAATCGCCCTCAGGGGTCTGGGCAGCCCGAATCCATCTCCTCTCAGTTATCCCCAAACTTCAGACAGGGGATTTTAGTTTAAAGGCTTCTCAGACTGCCAGCGCTTTCTGTTTTTAGAAAGAGCTGAGTATTTACTTTCCCACCCCTGGTCTCAGCTGCAGCCCTCGGGACCTTCAGTCTGCGCTGCGGCATGTGGGCGCTTTCAGCGGCGGCACGCCAACACTCAGGTGTGGCGCGTGGGCTCTTGTTCCCTGACCAGGGATCAAACCCGGGCCCCCTGCATTGGGAGTGCAGAGTCATAGCCACTGGACCCCCCAGGGAAGTCCTGTAAGCACTTTCTAAAGGAACCCACCTTCATCTCAAGCCTCGGAGACATTTCACAGAGTCCCAGAGCCAATGAGCAACTCAGAGTAAAGATTCGCTACATACACAAGCTCCCCTGGCGGCTCAGCTGGTAAAGAATCCACCTGCGATGCAGGAGACCTGGGTTTGACCCCTGGGTTGGGGAGATCCCCCGGAGAAGGGCAGGGCTACCCACTCCAGTATTCTTGCCTGGAGAATTCCGTGGACAGAGGAACCTGGCAGGCTACAGTCCATGGGGTCACAAAGAATCGGACATGACTGAGTGTCATTATAAAGCATGCATGCAGAGTTAGATTGGCAGAAAATTGCAGATATTAGAACTATCAGACCCAGAAAACAAAGTGAATGTGTTTTATAGAGGCAATAAAAGGGACTTGAATACATCAGTAAATAGCAAGCTGACTCCTAGAAGTGAAAAATACGTAACACTTGAAGTTAAAAATCAAAGGATAAATGTAACAACAGCTTAGACACAACTGGAGAGAAATTAGTGACCTGAAGGATAAAGTCAAAGGAATTAGGAAAATCGCACCTGGGAAATATGAACAAAACAATCAGAGGCTGGAGTGAGAGGATAAACGTATTGCTAGCTGGAGCTCCAGAGAATGAAGAGAGAAGCTGACAGGGACAGAGGCGGTGTTTGTAGAGGATTAAGGCTGAAATGGTTCCCAATTTAATGAAAGAGAGCTGACCACAAGCATAAGAAGTCCAGGAACCGCAGGCACCCTGAGAACACGGGATCCACACCTCTTCACGTCAGCGTGAACATGCAGGACGCCAAGGCCAGAAGAAGCGCTGAGACGGTCAGAGAGGAGACACAGGTCGCCTTCAAGGACTCTGATGTTGAGCCAACTTCTCGGTAGCAACAACGGGAACCTGAAAATAGAGAAGTGGTATCCTCAGAGTGCCACCAGCGGAAGGCTCCTGGCCTAGAAGTCAACAGCGAAAAGCGGCCAGAGGCAAAGGAAAACCAAGAAAGAGTCCCACGAGCAGCTGCGCCTGAGGAAGTCTCAAAGGACATGCTTAAGGCGGAAGGACAGTGACCGCAGATGAACAGCGGGAATGTTAGAGAGGACGGCAGTCAAAGACACTGTTACGCGTGTGGGCACCTCGGGATAAACGGGAACAGCAAAATGCTGTGTGGGGTTTAAGTGAAGACAGTGCAAAAGCGCAAGGTAAGACTGGCCTTCAAGCTGCAGGGGCGGGGTGTGTGTGGTCAGTTAGAATGAAAAGGTTCTAAAAGAGAAAAAAAATATTAAGTTGGAATCGATTTCAATAAGCAATCACTCAAAGAATAGAAATAGTGCATAAATTCTAAACCAATGGAGAGGGCAGTAGGACAAAAAAGCTCGAGAATCCAGAAGACAGCAAAAAGAGAGAAAGCAAAACATAAAAAAGACAAAATATTAATAAGATGGTAGAAATCAGTCCAACTATATTGGCAATTACAATACATAGAAACTAATAGGATAGTTAAAAGTTATAGTGATGAGACTTTATGGTTTCGGGCCAGGTAAAAAGGATAAAATCCAGCTGATATTTGTAAGAAACCTATCTAAGTCATACAGATACAATAAGATAGAAAGGAAGCATTTATGCAATCCTAGGCCAGAGAATGTTGGAAAGACTCTTCACATCAGGAAAACACACTTTATCCTTCTCTGTTCACTTGAGGCCACAGCATCGTTAATCGGCTACGGTGTTGCCAGCTGCCCCGTCGGGTCCGACTCTTTGCGACCCCGTGGACTGCAGCACGCCAGGCCTCCCTGTCCCTACCTCCCGCGGTTTGCCCAGGTTCATGTCCGTTGCTTCGGTGATGCCGTCCAGCCATCGCATCCTCTGATGCCCTCTTCCCCTTCTGCCCTCCATCTTCCCCAGCATCAGAGACTTTTCCAATGAGTCAGTTGTTCTCATCAGATGACCAAAATACTAGAGTTTCAGCATCAGTCCTTCCAATGAGTATTCGACTATAATCGGCTATACCCCAATACAAAATAAAAAATTTAAAGCTTGGGGGGAAAAAGGAAAAACACCCTGTAAGTCAAAAAGAACTACTAGAAAAAGTCATTCATTCCTTGCTTAATAATAAACAGAAATCAATTTATTGGGAAGATAGAACTGTTCTTTTTTTGAATGTACCTAATAACAAAACCTCAAGATATATTATAAAGCAAAATTTGGCAGAACTAGAAGGAGAAGCCACAAATCCACCATGTGGAATGGGAGAATTTTCAAAAAACGAGTTTAGGTGTGCAGTTTACATGCCATAAATCCACCCATATTAAACTCCATGCTTTTGTAAATGTAACCCTCACTACGATCCAGTTTTTTTGGTTGCGCTGGGTCTTTGTGGTCATGCTTGGGCTCCCTCTAGTTGCAGCAAGCGAGGGCTGCTCCTCATTGCGGCCCCCAGGCTTCTGGGCGCAGAGCACAGGCTCCAGGGCGCGCGGGCTTCAGGAGCTGCGGCAGGTGGGCTCCGCAGGAGCGGCACACGGGCCTAGCGACCCGCCGCACCTGGGGTCTTCCCAGACCAGAGTGTGAACTGCTGTGCCCTGCGTTGGCAGGTGGACTCTTATCCACTGGACCGCCAGGGGAGTCCTACAACTCAGTTTTAAGAAGCGTCCACCACCCTCCCCGCCAAATTCCCCGCGCCCGTTTGGAGGCGAGTCCTGCTTCCCCACCCCCAGTCCTAGGCAGTCACCAACCAGCCTCTCTAGTTTTACTTCTCGTAGGAACTGGGTGATTCTGTCTACATGAAGGGCTGTCATCATGATTACAGCCACCTTAGTGCGTGGGCAGTGGTATCTCGCTGATTTGCATTTCCCTGTTGACTTCTTCTCATTTCATTCATTCATTCATTCAACATTTCCCTGCTGAGCCTCTTTTCATATGCTTATGGGCCACTCATAAATCTTTGGTGAAGTGTCTGTCGAAATCTTTTGCCCATTTTTTCCTTCAGTTGTCTGCCTTCTCATTGAGATTTAAAAGTTTATTTGTATGTTCTGGATGCAAGGCCTTCATTGTCTATGTGTCCTTCAAGTATTTCCAGTCTGTTGTCTTTTTAAATTTTCTTAATGATGCCTCTGGAAGGGCAAGAGCTTTAAATTTTGATACAGTCTAGTTTATTGATAGTTTTTGGATGGATTACACACTTGGTGTCATATCTTAGAAATCTTTGTCTCACCCAAGGTCACAAAGATTTTCTCTTATGTTTTCTGCTGGAAGCTTTCTGGTTTTTTGGGTTAATTTTTGGGACAGTGTGTGAGGTTTCTGACTATGGACATCCAACTGTTTTGCATCCTGTGTTCTAAAGGCTGTGTGTCCCAGATCATGAGCTTTACAAACCCTCTAAATGGCGGCTCAGCAGTAAAGAATCTGCCTGCAATGCAGGACACCCGAGATCAGTCCCTGGGTCGGGAAGATCCCCTGGAGAAGGATTGGCAACCCACTCCAGTATTCTTGCCTGGAGAATCCCATGGACAGAGGAGCCGGACGGGTTGCAAAGGCCACAGGGTCACAAAGAGTCGGGCACAACTGAGTGACCGCCAGACACAAACAACTGACGTCAACCACTTAGTAAGGATGTAGGCGGTCTGAGCAAAACAACGGGCGCGCCAGCTCTGCTGGACCCCTCCAGAGTGTGACCAGGCTCCCCCGGGGCCCCCAGGGCATCTGACCACACACCCTCGGTCGTAAAGTGACCAGAGCTCAGGACCAGTCAGAAATGAGTAATAATGACAACGGTAAAACAGCCTGAGAATCCCCTTATCCACAAATTAATCAAGAAGACATCTTCATGGAAATCAAAGTAAGGCGGCTCTCGGGGCTTGTCTTGGAGCTTGAGGGCCAGGAGTCAGTTCGTATCAACACAAAGCCGCGTGGGCAAGCGCCCGGCAGGCGAGGTGAGGGCTGCGTTCGTCCTTCGGCTCCTTCCGCCTCCTCTCCTTCCTGCTCCTTTTGTGATTCTTGCCCCGGGTTGTTTGCCGGGGTTGCCAGTTTGATCAGTCGTGTCCCAGACTTGGCGGCGGGGGGGAGGGAGGAGGCTCCCTGGGACCCCGGGGCAGCTGGAGGGGGTCGCCGCTGCACAGAGGCGGCCACGGAGCCAGCAGCCGAGTTCCCGGAGCGCTCACGGCAGGGTGCGGCACCCAGTGGCCTAGTCAGTCCACAGTGAGGTTTCCGTGGAGACAGGAAACCCAGGGACGTCCGGGCTGGACGGGGAAACCCCACGCCAGATGGGGTAACGTCTCAGATCTCTTGGTCTGAGATCCCAGACACACCCACACGCAGCCATCTGCATCTGCCAGCCTGTGCAGGGGGATGGCCAAGATGCGTGGGGACGAAGGGGCGATCACAGGTGTGCAAACCCCTTCCAGGCCTCGGAGTCTGACGCCGGAGGGTGACGACGACCATCCCGAGGCCACAGGCGTCGGGAACCTCGTGCAGAAAAACAGGCGTTTGCAGTTTGCAGTGGCGATGAGCCAGCCCTCGGCGCCTCTGAGGTCGCCGTTTGGGTCCTGTCGTGATGTGATTTCTGGAACTTGAGGCCCGAGCCCAGTGCCCCATGCCCCTGTCGGCCTCGCCCACCCCTGGACTCAGGGCTCTGAATCTGGGGCCAGCAGGTTCCTGGAGTCCCAGCTGGCAGCGGGCATTTATCAGCTGCAGCTCCGAGGCTGGCGGCTGTGGCGCGGGGGGCCCGGGGCTCTGCCAAACCTCTTCCAGATGTGGCCACAGCTGCCCGCTCACCAGGCTCTGCCTGGGGCTCTCAGCCAACAGTCTCCCGTGAGGAGAACGAAACCCACTGAAGGCGCAGGGGGCCCAGCTTCCCTGACGGGAGACAAGGCGGCGGGCAGGCTGGGCGTGCGGCTCCAGCTACACGCCAGCCCTTCCTTCTCCACGGCCCACTCAGCCTGGCCCTGGATGTGGGGTGGTCACAGCCGCCTCTGGTGCCTCCTGGCCTGGCCCCTAGTCTCTCCAGCTGTGGCCCGGCTCCCAGAAGCCTGGATGGAGCTGTTAGCTGCTGCTTCTCTGCTGGGCAGGGGGTTGGGTGGTAATCCACAGTATGGCGCCCCTTTGCCGGTGGAATGGGGTTCCCGTGTACCACTGCAGGCCCTCCTGAGCCAGGGGAGGCGGTCTGCAGGGGAGGAGGGCACAGGGGAGGTACCACTGGATGGCCCCAGCAGGGTAAGCAGGGGTCCCTGTTTCTGGAGGTATTGAGAGCTGAAGGTCACCCAAGATTGCGTGGCTCCTGGGGGCTGGGCACTCCAGAGTCAGCTCCTTCCCCTTTCTCGGGCTTTTGTGAGGACAAGTCAGCAAGGGGTCAAGGCTAGAGCCTCTGAGGTCACAGGCCAGCCGTTTATCAAGTGTGGGCTCTTCCAGGATCTGTGAGCCGGCCCTCACCGTAGCAGATATGGAAAAGGGTGCCCGTTTACTGGTCTGGCCCACACTGGGTAAGTGTGACCCTCCAGCTGAGCCCTCAGACTTCAGAGGGTCTCAGATGCCTCTTGGCCCCTCCGGGCATGACGCTGGCGTAGGTGGTACCCGCTGCCTGCTGGGCCAGCCGGTCCTCACCTCTCTCTCCGCCTCCCCACAGTCATGCAGGAGGGCGAGGGACCAAGGACCCTGGGGCTGACCGTGACTCTACGCTACTTGACAAAACCGGCGGGCCGTTCGGAAGCTTCGGATGACTTCCCTGGACTCTCAGAGCATGCAGACACACCTCCCTGGGGGCAGCCAGGGGAGCCAGCGAGCGTTTGCCAGCCCGGTGCAAGCACCGCCTGCCCTCTTTCAGGGGCACCTCTCCCCCACGCCCCCTTCCTCTGCCCTTGCCAGGCCCCCCCGGGCCTCCTGCTGGGCGGCAGCCTCTGTTCCCTTCCCTGGACTTTGCCCCCCTTCTCACGGCAGTGGGATCTGACCCCCTAAAGTCCCCCCACAGAGTGACAGCCTTTTGGGCCCTTGGGAGCCAGCCCACCCACTCTCCACCTCGCCCTGCCCACAGCCGTCCATGGCCACTCAGACCCTGCGGACCCCAGATGCACCTGTTTGACCTTGCACCCTCTTCCCGGAGCTCTGCCCCGCCGCCTTGAGGTCAGTGAAGAGCACTCCCTCTGCAGGGACGTTCTTGACCCCCAGCCCTCGCCTCTCATCCCTGGCTCTGCTGCCCCTGCTAGACCGTGGGAGTTGGAAGGTCTGCCTGGTTCCTGGTGAACCGAGGGGCCGGGGGACCGCTCGGCACCCACCCGGGGCAGCCGGCTTCTTCCTCCTCCTCTGGACCCCGAGTCTCCAGACGAAATCACCTCTCTTGTCCTGGTGATGTGCAATTCTCTGTGACCCCATGGACTGTAGCCCTCCAGGCTCCTCTGTCCATGGGATTTCCCAGGCAAGACCACTGGACTGGGTTGCCATTTCCTTCTCCGGGGGATCTTCCCCACCCAGGGATTGAACGGCATGCCCTGCGTCTCCTGCCTCGGCAGGCAGCTCCTTTACCACTGAGCCAGCAGGGAAGCCCAGTCCTGGTGTCAGGGACAGAGTACAGGGTGATTAAACAGCTAATCCCACTGGGGATTTTTTTTTTTTTTTTTTAATTTTTATTTTTCAGTGGGTTTTGTCATACATTGATATGAATCAGCCATAGAGTTACATGAATTCCCCATCCCGGTCTCCCATCCCACCTCCCTCTCCACCCGATTCCTCTGGATCTTCCCAGCCCAACAGGCCCGAGCACTTGACTCATGCCTCCCACCTGGGCTGGTGGTCTGTTTCACCACAGATAATATACATGCTGTTCTTTCGAAACATCCCATCCTCCCCTTCTCCCACAGAGTTCAAAAGTCTGTTCTGTACTTCTGCGTCTCTTCTTCTGCCCTGCATATAGGGCCATCGTTACCATCTTTCTAAATTCCGTATATATCTGTTAGTATACTGTAATGTTCTTTATCTTTCTGGCTCACCTCACTCTGTATAATGGGCTCCAGTTTCATCCATCTCATTAGAACTGATTCAAATGAATTCTTTTTAACGGCTGAGTAATATTCCATGGTGTATATGTACCACAGCTTCCTTATCCATTCATCTGCTGATGGGCATCTAGGTTGCTTCCATGTCCTGGCTATTATAAACAGTGCTGCGATGAACATTGGGGTGCACGTGTCTCTTTCAGATCTGGATTCCTCAGTGTGTATGCCCAGAAGTGGTATTGCTGGGTCATATGGCAGTTCTATTTCCAGTTTTTTAAGAAATCTCCACACTGTTTTCCATAGTGGCTGTACTAGTTTGCATTCTCACCAACAGTGTAAGAGGGTTCCCTTCTCTCCACACCCTCTCCAGCATTTATTGCTTGTAGACTTTTGGATAGCAGCCATCCTGACTGGCGTGTAATGGTACCTCATTGTGGTTTTGATTTGCATTTCTCTGATGATGAGTGATGTTGAGCATCTTTTCATGTGTTTGTTAGCCATCTGTATGTCTTCTTTGGAGAAATGTCTGTTTAGTTCTTTGGCCCATTTTTTGATTGGGTCGTTTATTTTTCTGGAATTGAGCTTCAGGAGTTGCTTGTATATTTTTGAGATTAATCCTTTGTCTGTTTCTTCATTTGCTATTATTTTCTCCCAATCTGAGGGCTGTCTTTTCACCTTACTTATAGTTTCCTTTGTTGTGCAAAAGCTTTTAATTTTCATTAGGTCCCATTTGTTTATTTTTGCTTTTATTTCCAATATTCTGGGAGGTGGGTCATAGAAGATCTTGCTGTGATTTATGTCAGAGAGTGTTTTGCCTATGTTCTCCTCTAGGAGTTTTATAGTTTCTGGTCTTACATTTAGATCTTTAATCCATTTTGAGTTTATTTTTGTGTATGGTGTTAGAAAGTGTTCTAGTTTCATTCTTTTACAAGTGGTTGACCAGTTTTCCCAGCACCACTTGTTAAAGAGATTGTCTTTTTTCCATTGTATATCCTTGCCTCCTTTGTCAAAGATAAGGTGTCCATAGGTTCGTGGATTTATCTCTGGGCTTTCTATTCTGTTCCATTGATCTATATTTCTGTCTTTGTGCCAATACCATACTGTCTTGATGACTGTGGCTTTGTAGTAGAGTCTGAAGTCAGGCAGGTTGATTCCTCCAGTTCCATTCTTCTTTCTCAAGATTACTTTGGCTATTCGAGGTTTTTTGTATTTCCATACAAATTGTGAAATTATTTGTTCTAGTTCTGTGAAAAATACCATTGGTAGCTTGATAGGGATTGCATTGAATCTATAGATTGCTTTGGGTAGAATAGCCATTTTGACAATATTGATTCTTCCAATCCATGAACACGGTATGTTTCTCCATCTGTTTGTGTCCTCTTTGATTTCTTTCATCAGTGTTTTATAGTTTTCTGTGTATAGATCTTTTGTTTCTTTAGGTAGATATACTCCTAAGTATTTTATTCTTTTTGTTGCAATGGTGAATGGTATTGTTTCCTTAATTTCTCTTTCTGTTTTTTCATTGTTAGTATATAGGAATGCAAGGGATTTCTGTGTGTTAATTTTATATCCTGCAACTTTACTATATTCATTGATTAGCTCTAGTAATTTTCTGGAAGAGTCTTTAGGGTTTTCTATGTAGAGGATCATGTCATCTGCAAACAGCGAGAGTTTCACTTCTTCTTTTCCTATCTGGATTCCTTTTACGTCTTTTTCTGCTCTGATTGCTGTGGCCAAAACTTTTCTTTACTTTAAGTAAAGAAAAAAAAGTACTGGAGACCCGTGGAAGTTAATGATCACTCAAGAAGGTAGGTTTGTGTAACCGCAAAGCCGAGCTGGCTTGCGGAGCAACAAAGCCATGCGGCAGACGCGTGAGACGTGCCCCGGAACCGTAAAACCGCAGTGCGTGAGCCCCACATCCTGCCCCGGGAGCTCAGCGAGCTAGTGACTCCTAGGACACGCGCCTCTGGGTACACTGGAAACAAGAATGTAAGGCAAAGCTGGTATCAGACGGAAATCTGAGACCATCTGCCATTTTCAGCGTGTGTCACCACCTTCTGCTCATTTCCGCAGTGCTGTGCAGGGGCCCCCCTGCCTGATGTGGAGGAGGAGCTGCTGATGCAAGCATGATGTCTCCTCAAGAGAAAGGAGGAAGGTGGTCTTCTCCCCTCCACACTTTGCCCTTAATTATAAAACCGCAGCCCACCAGGTTCTCAGGGTGCGGCCCCCTCTCGACCACCACTAGGAAGTCTCCTAAGCGTCCTGTTCTCCTAAATCACCGATCTCTCACTTTGCCTCTCGCTGAACTCTTTCTGAGCTGAGACATAATGAGCCGGCGCTCCTTGGAGCCCCAGAGAGGCATCTCGGCGATTTCCGTGGCACCCACGCCAGAGATGGGAGCAGGCACCGTTCCCCTCTCGGCTGTTGCACCGTCTCCTTTGGGTAGCAGTGGTTTTCTCGCCACTCTCGGGAAGGGTGCAGGAGTTCAGGGAGACGGTCAGACTCGGAGTGTGGAACTGTGAAGCCATCACCGGTGAGGCCCGAGAGCCAGGTGTGTGCAGGCCCATGTGGTTTGGGCCACTTGGCATTTCTAGTTTTGGTCTAAAACCTGCCTCTACCGGGCAGCCTGCCTTGCTTAATTCCTTCATGCATGATAGACACTTGTTTGAAGCATTTTGTTTCCTTGTCAAATGGGAGTGTTTGGGGTGAACATCCCCCGAGGGTCAGGATCCTCTACTTACATTCTAGACACTCCTTTGCTTGTCCGTGACCACTGATGATGAAGGTGACAATGACGCCATTACACAATGACGCTTAATGAAACACTCTGCTGGTGCTCTGTATTCAATGATCTCATTTAATCTTGGCAAAACCCACGTGAAGTGAGCGCTATTACAAATGGACGAGTTGAGGCGGAGAGGACCGGGGGACTCAGCGGGCCTGCCTCGGGGTCGGGGACGTAGCGGGGAAACTACAGGTGGGACCTCGACTGCCTCCCAACCCCCCGGCCCCCACCTCCTGCCTCCTGCTCCTGCCTTCTCTTTATTCCAAGACCTCTTCAATCCAGCCAGCCTCTGACCTAATTCACCCTCATGGGCCCGAGAGCTGGGCAGGGAGGGGCTGCCGCTCCCCGTGGAAGGTGGGGAAAGCAGGCGCAGGGATGGGGAGAGCCACGCTCCAGGGCACAGAGCCGCAAGGTGGGTGGCCAGGTCCCCGGGGTCACGAGCCGTGTGTGTCTCTGTGGACCCGGCTCTCGGCTCTGTGTGCTAACCAGCTAAGCTGCAGGCCTGAGTTTTACACCCCGGGGCTTCCTGCCGACTCTGCAGAATCGTCCTGCCCACATACCTGGCCCTCCTCCCTGCAGCTCCTGCCGCCAAGACCCTGCGGGCGGAGACCAGGGCGAATTCCTGCCACAGCACAGCACCCAGCAGGCCTCCCCTAACTGCAATCGCAGCAGCTCGGAGCAGGAGGAGGAGGAGCAGCCCGGGATGCGGGAGACGGCGAGCCCTAAACCCGGCTTTTAAAGGGGCAATAAACGTTTTGGGTTTCAGATGGTCTTGCTGGGAAGAGAATAGCAGAGACAGGAAATCTCAGTAGCAGACGCGACAAAGGCCACAGCGCTCAGACTCCCCTCAGACGAAAACACCTCCGCTTGTGCAAACAGCGGACGCCCTGGCGGGGCCCGAGCCCTGCCACGCATGCCAACCTCGCCCAGCTCCGGGGGGAGGCGGAGGGGCCCGCTACAATAGACTGTTTTGTCTACGTTGTTGCGAATGTTTATAGTACTTCTCCGTTTGGGACCCGGAGGTGTGCGGGCAGTCCCCCTCCTCCTCCTCTGACGGGGCTCCGAGTGGGCTGGGGAGGGGGGCTGTGTGTGTGCGTGGGCCCGGGGCACGCGCGTGCTCAGCCAGGCACCCGCTGCTCTGCAGGGTCTGGGAGCCGAGCCCAGCCCTGAGAGGCCAGTGCGGGCCTGTACCCCCAGCCCCCGCCTCGCCCGGCCCAGGCCACAGCCTGAACGGGGCAACGCAGCCTCCCTGCCTGTCGCCTGGGTGAGCCCCGGGCACCCCAACCCACGTGTCCAGGGAGCTGCCTATCCTTTGGTCTCCTGCAGACGCGCTGCCCTGTGGGGCCCTCCTAGCCGTGGGGGCTGGATACCCCATAAAACACAGGACATCGGGTTACATTTAAGTTTCAGAGGAATAGAGTCATTTTTAAGTAGGTCTCCTGCAAGTGTGCTCCGAATGTAAGACACACTGAGGCAAGATAATTATCTATTATCTGAAATTCAGATAGAACCAGGCATCCTGTATTTTATCTGCAACCCTACCCGTGTGGCTGTTTACATTCAGATCAATTAGACTCAGCTGACATTTAAAGAGCCAGCTCTGCCAGGCACGTTTGAGAGGCTCACCTCTCAAAGAGCCCGTGTGTCAGGCGGATGCTGCACGGTCGGGGTGAGCGTCTCCACCGTTAAAGTGGGTTCCGTGGCACGCCGCCGCTCGAGGCCTCCAGTGACATCTCGGAGGACGTTTTCAGGCACTCACTCTTGGAAATCTCAGGACTCGGGGACCCCAGTTCTCCCTGCCTCGGGGCTGGGTGGGAGGGGCAGTCCTGTCTGGAGCCCAAGGTGGCCTGGGACGGCCTGGGGAGGGGGCGCTTCCTGCACCAGGGACCTGAGTCTTAGATTCCAGGGACCTGAAGACCCCAGGACTCCCTTACACTGCGACCGGAGGTGTTGGAGTGAAGGCCATCCCACTTCGTCCTTGTCAGTTGTGGGGTGTTGGGGGGGCTGCCTCTCTTCACCTTCCTGGGCACTCCCCTCTGACCCTTGGGTGGACCCCTCCAGCCCACAAGATGCCTAAGTGATCCTTCAAGCCAGAGGAAGATGCCTCTGGGATGTCTGGCAAGACCCTGGGCACCGCCACCAACTCGGTGATCTGTGCCCAAGACATGAGGGCCAGCTGCTGCCTCCCCGGCCGTCAGGGTCCTCATCTGCAAAGTGAGCTCAAGACCCGCCCCTGGGACCTTCCGAGGGGGTCTCTGCGGGGGCCAGCGGTGCTCGGGAGGGGCGCAGTCAGGCCTGGAGCCCGAGAGGCAGACGGGGCTGAGGCCTGGAGCGCGCCTCCTAATTGTCCGTGACTTACAGACTTGGCCAGGCTCCCAGACGGCCTCATAAATCAGGGCAGCCGCAGTGAGCAGCCTGTGGGTGCAGCCCCTACGCGCCTGGCAGGCCTCTGCCTCCTCCCTGCTCGGGAGCAGGCTGCGGCCTCCAACTTTCCACGCACTGCACTGCCGCGGGGCTGGGAGCTGGGGTACGCTCGCTGGGAGGGCCTGGGGGGGCTGGGAGGGAGGTGATGGGTTGGGGGATGGTCAGGGGGCGGCGGGAGGTGGTGGGCAGGGGCCGGCCACCTTGCAGATTTATGGAGTGATGCCGCCCGGCTCCCCTGCACCCGCGCGGCTCGCAGAGTCAGTCCTTTGCCTTACCAGCTGGCGCTGAGCCGTGCGTCTCCCCCCGTGGAACTGGGAGGCCAGAGGGGCAGACCTGAGGTCCGCAGTGTGCGCGCGTGTCTGTGTGTGCACACCTGTGCTCACACCCCACAGCAAGGCCCGAGGCCGATCAAGGCGTCACCTGCCCGCCCCTGGGCCGGGGCCCCCCTGTGTTCTGTGCCCTCTCGTGGGGACGCGTCCGGGTCACGGCCCAGGAGCTGTGATGAGCGAGCTCTCGCCCCACGAGGCGTGGCGAGGACCCTGAGCGTGGGCGGGCCGCTCTGCCACTAGCGGACTGTGGAGACAGAAAGGGTGGGGCCAGGGCCGGGCTGCGGGTGTCCAGGCCCCCAGGATGCGGGACCCTGGGGCCAGTCAAGGGGGCCCACAGACACACGGGGGCAGGCTGCAGGGGCCGCCCGGCCCAGCTGTCTCCCTGAAGCGTGGCCGGGGTGACTTCAGGACACACCAGGGGCCGCCCCACGTGGTGGGCACGGACGTGGGCAGCTGCACGTCTGGAAACACAAACAGGCCCCAGACAGGTGTAGGTAACTTCCTGCCTGACGAGTGTGCCCGGATCATTCGGGAAGCTGGGAGCCTCGGCTTTGTGAGGTGATGTCTGGGCGGCCGGCTCCCGCCCCCACGACCGGGCGGTGCCGGCGGGCCCTGGACGGGAGCGGGCTGACCTCTGCACATGGCAGTGAGCTGTGCCCCATGGGGCCAGCCTGGGGACCCGGCGGCCTCGCTTGGGGTTCTGGGTCCCGGCCCACCCTGGGTGGGCTCTCAAAGGCCCGGAAGGCGCTCCAAAGTGAGGTGCCCGGAGTGGTGCCAGGCCCCAGGGACAGTGGGCTGAGGTCATCCCTGCCGTCTCGAGCTTGGGGCCCGAAGAACCCCATGGACAGAGGAGCCCGGCAGGCTACAGTCCATGGGGTCGCGGGGTCAGACATGACTGAATGACTTTCGTACTATAATCTTAACCCTACATCACTTTCCAACCTTCTCTCCCCGTCAAAGTAGGATACCTCTGGGCCTTGAACTTGCCATCTACTCAGACTTGCTTCAAGGACTGGATGAAATGAGGAGGGTGGACAGGACGGGCAGATGGCTTGACTCAGGGGCCTGGCGGGAAGGGCAGCAAGGGACAGGCAGGCCTGGCTGGCCCTGGCGCGCTGAGCCGGAGGGCACAGGTCAGGAGTGGGCAGACCGGTTGCCAAGAGAAAACAGGTGGCGGGTGACGTGGGGGGCGCACGGCTGGGGACGGCGGGCAGGGCCCCTTGTGGCTGGGACTGGGTGAAGAGAGAAGGGGGAGGGGTGGGCAGACGCTGGCTCCGGGGCTCTGCAGACACTCCCATCTGCCAGGACCTTGACTTAGCAGAAGGGAGAAAGTTCTTTTCTTCCCAGCGTGCCGCATAGCACCCAGTACAAACCTAAGAAGTGGATTCTCAGGAAGCGCCTGGCCTGTGCTTCCCGAAGCCCTGGGGAGGCCTCAGGCTCCGAGGAGGGACGCTCCCCCGGGTCAGGCAGGACAGGCGCTCCCGGCAGGCGGGGGACGCGGCAGAGCGGGGCTCGGAGCCAGGGTGCGCGGTCAGACGCAGGCACAGCAGAGGGTGGAGCAGTCCAGCTTGGCGGGGGGCCCTGCGCTCCCGGCCTTCTTGTTGACCTTGGGCAGCAGCAGGGTGAAGCACATGGCCAGCGCGCAGTGGTAGAAGCTGTGCACGTAGGTGTAGTCCCAGTCCTGCGGGGGCGAGCCGGACCAGTCTGCGCCTCGGCCCGCCCCGAGGCCTGTCTTCCTCCACCCGTCCCCGCCTGCCCTGGGCCTCGGCTCTGGGCCTGCTGAGCCCGGGCACCTGCCGGCGTCAGCGGGCCCCTCCCCAACCGCCCAGCTGGCCAAGTGTCCCCTCCACGAGGCTTCCTGACACTGTCCAGCCCGCGCTGGTCCCGCCCTCCACGCCGAGACCACGAAGGTCTGTGCTGACTCGCTGGGGCTTTGCCGGTGGGGCGGGGCTCCTCCCTCCCTCCCCATGCCGTCCCCCCCCGCCCCCCAGGAGGGGCTCCTGTCCCGGCCCCTTCAGGGCTGTGCACCCACCAAAGGCAAGCTCTCTGCGCCGCCCCCCACCCCGGGGATGCTGGTGGTGCCGGGGAAGGGCCAGGCCGTGCCTGAACGGGGGTGCTGGTGTCAGCAGGAGTGGGGTGCTGCTGGAGCTTCCCGGAGGGGTGCGGCCCCATCCAGCCTCAGGCCAAGCAGGGCCTCTGTGGGGGGCTCCTTCCCCGCCCC
Source organism: Muntiacus reevesi (assembly GCF_963930625.1). NCBI lineage: Eukaryota > Metazoa > Chordata > Mammalia > Artiodactyla > Cervidae > Muntiacus > Muntiacus reevesi. The sequence goes on along the minus strand of NC_089251.1, from coordinate 2,367,467 downwards.
TTCCCAGGGTACCTCGAAGAAGAAGCGCAGCATGAGGGCCAGGGCCCCGAAGCAGAGGCCGGGGCCTATCTGCTGGGTGTACACGCTCTTGTCCGGAAACAGTCGTTTTGTCTCCTTCATCTGCGGCAGCTGTGGGGACGGCGGCCAGAGGGAGGGTCTCAGGCCCCAGGCACGGCTCGCGCGCCCGGGCACCCCGGGGGGAGCGGGGACAGGGCTCGGGGAGGGGCCCAGGCGCGTCGGACTCCATGGCTGCAGGACGCGCGGGAGGCCCCCCTGGGTGGGCCGACTGGGGCTGCCCTCGGCCTCGGACCCCCTGCCCCGTCTGCCTCTTGGAGGCAGAAACTTGCCCCTTGCAAGTTTCCAGCCAGACGGGAGCCCCAGGGGACCAGTCACGCGGTGTTCCCCAGCCAAGGGGTGTTGGCGGTGTGGGACCTGCCCTCCAGCGTGGGAGGCGTGTGGCCGACCCCGCGAGACCTCTAGCCACCTTCAGAGTGGACCGACTCGTCGTAGCATTTCTTAGACAAACCTGCCCGGCGCGTGAGAGGGCCGTGCCTCAGCCGGGCTGCCCAGAGTGAGACTCCAGTGGGAATTAGAAACACGGGTTCACGTTCGCTAGACAGACGGAGACGGTGCAGGTCCGCGCCCCGAGAGCCCGAACCGCAAGTGCTACAGACGGCAGGGCGTTTCGGGTTCCAGCAAGGGAACCTGCCGTCACGCGCGCTCTGGGTGGTGGACCCCGTGTGCACTCCCCCTGCAGCGGCCCACAGAGAGACTGTCAGTAGCTTCCTGCTGGGTCTGGCCCAGTTTTGCCACTAAGTAAATCCCGCACCAATATCCGGTGTCCAGTTTTCTGGACTTCTCCATCACTGGTGAGGACTCAGGGCCTGTAAAGTCGCGGGTAGTGTATGGGCACAGCTGGACAGCATGACTCTGGGCGCAGGGTCCCGGGGACCCGGGAGGCCGCCTTCAGCTGGTCCAGCACCTTTGGACTCGAGGCCCCTGCCCCAGGGGAGCCTGGCCCGGCCCCTCCCCCAGCCCTGGTCACCCCCTCTCTGCACTTCCTCTGCCTGACCGTTGCTCAAGAAGGGACGAGCCTCCGGGAGAAAAATGCACCCTCATTCCAGGAAACAACTGCCCTGGAAAAGCCAAAATAAACTCCACATTCAATGGTCTAGAAAACACAATTTGAGCCCCAGATGGAGGGAGGCAGGCAGCCCTGGGTTCCCGTGGGCCTTCACGGGGACACTGGCAAGGGACTGCTCTCCTGGCTAATTAGAATTCAGCCCAGAGCCAGACGGGTCAAGATTCTGCGGGAGGGACAACCCTTCAGGGCGGAACAAGGAGCCTTTATCCCACTTCCTGCCAGGGAGGGAGTGAGTTATCAGTGATGGGAGCTCTCTGTGTTTACGCATTCCAGAATGTTAATTAACGCGGCCCTTCCTCGGGTCCAGACAAGTCAGACCCCAGCGCGCTTCCTCCCCCGGCCTCTCTGACGGCCTCCTGGGTCAGCTCGGGGCCAGCTTGGCTTCCCCAAGATGTGAGGAGTCACAGCCTGGCCTCGCTTGTCCTGCCGTGACTTCTTGTTAAGTCGCTGACCTCCCAGCCTTGCTTTCTTCACTACCCAAATGGCAAACTAAATCCTCTGCTCTCTGGCACAGAGAGGAGGGGGGAGCTTTGGAAAGCTCACCCCCAGGACTTCATTTTCCCTCCCCAGACTGCACAGTGGATCGGTGGGAACCTTCTCACCTCCTGCCCCATCCCACCTCTTTCCCAGGCCTTCGTTCTGGTCCCCTCAGGGTGCAGTTCCTTAACCCTGCACTGGGGGCCCAGAAGTGCCCTGGGTCTACTCTGCCCAGCATCCGTCTTTCACTTGGACTAGTTTGAGTGGGTTTCGGTCCTTGCAGCCAGGAGGGCCTTGGGGTGGGGGAAGCCTGGGGACCATATGTAAAAGGCCTTGTGAGTGCTAGATCCCTGCGTGCCCAGCGAAGGGCCATTGGTGTTAGAAACTCTGGCTCAGGCCACTTGCATGCTCACGAGTGATTCCGTCTTCCTGTCGACCTCACACTGCATCCTCCTTCTTCATCTGAACCAGGCTCAAGGCTCACCCCCTCCAGGAAGTCTTCCCAGATTAACCCAGGCCACTTCCACTTGATACTGCACCTCTAAACCGGCCATTCTCTTCAATAATAATAATAATAACAATGACTATAATAGCAGCTCCTATTTGTTGAGCATATTAGAAGCCAGGTTCTGTGCCAGTCCTTGAGATGCATTATCTCAGTTAATCTTTGAACCAACCCCTATGAGGTAGGGACTGAACTGTAATGCCCATGTTACAGATATGGAAAATGAGGCAGAGAGGTTAAGTAACTTGGGCCAGATCCAGAGCTGGTGAGTGCAGACATAATACACACTGGGTCTGCAAGGCGGGCGCAGCGGACGGTCACTTTCTGTGCGTTAGCTGAGGCCCTGTGTCCTGCCTGCCAACCCATGAGATGGGAAGTGGGTTGAGACCCCGGGAGGGAGGAATCTCCGCCAGGGGAGGCGGCCCACGTGTTGAGGCTCACACGGTACGTACCCACTTGGCCGCGATGATGAGGATGGCCGAGCCGATGGGGCCAGAGTAGACGCCGTAGCCCCAGCGGTCGTGGTAGATCCGCACGGCGATGGTCAGGACCCCGAACATCACAAGAGTCGACCGCTTGGGCTCATCGAAGTCGGCCAGCGCTGCGGGGGAGAGAGCGGGGCAGGGTGACGGGCCTCTTCTGGACGCACAGTTTTAAAAGGTTACAAAAAAAGGGAGTCGAGGCATTGGTGCCCTGCACGTGACTTCTCACAGGTGAGCCGAGGGCCGGGCCGTCAGCGGGCTGGCCCGGGTGGGCAGCGGGCAGTGGGGCATCCTGACCCCACGCGCAGGGCCGGGGGCTACGGGGGGCGGCCACTCACCCATCAGCGAGACCCACATGCTGAGGGCCGTCCCGTAGACGCTGAAGTACTCCAGGACGTCGTGACGCAGGAAACAGAGGACTGACAGGCCGGGCCCGGTGCAGGCGTGGTGGAGCTGCGGGAGCCACAGACGGAGGCTCAGCGGGGAGGCGAGCGCGCCGGGGCCCCAGGCCCTGCGAGCCGGCGCCTCGGGCAGAACACTGAACGGCCCAGTGTCCGTCTCCCCATCCACTGTCCCATAGGGTCCCCCGAAGCCCCACTGAGGTGGAGACCCTCCCACGTGATCTACACGTCCCCTCAGCATCTGCTCAGCCGAGGCCAGAGCCTTTTCCCTGGGGCACCAGTCTGCTCTGCCCCGGCCAGTGTTGGGGGGCCTCCTCTCCCGCAAGTGACCCCTCTGACCACCGAGGCTATGGAGCCCTGGGGGCTGGCGAAGATGCAGGCGCGGCCCCGGCCTGTGAGACGCCTTGCCAGCAGGTCGGAGTGGAGGGTGGAGAGCTGCTTTCCTGAGAGGCTCCCGGGCTGGTCTCAGGGTGCTGCCGGGAGGGAACCCATTTTGAGAACCGCCGGCTGGCAGCTCTCAAGTTCTGTCCGAAGTGAGGGCAGATGACGGAGACCCCCCCACCCCACACCCACCCTGGGGCAGGTGCTGGACTCAGCATCCTCGTCTCGGCCCCCGCCCCGACTCCCACGGCCGTCTCTCAGCATCGACTTTGAAAGCAGTCTGAAAGCAAAGTGCCAGTATTCTCAAAGCTGCCCACTTATTTCTGGACAGCTCTCTCCTTTGGCATACACATTTCATCATTTTCAGCAATATTTAATTACGTGATGTAATTATTTTGACAAGCTCAAGGGCATAAACAGGCTTGGGGACCAGCACAACGGACCCTTGGTTAACGCGTCTCAGCAGGATGCAGAGGCGTGCGGGAGAGCAGTCCACGTCTGGAGACGCCGGGGGTGCTGTGGTGGGGGTGGGGTGTGGTTGGGGGGAGCCCTGGGTCTCCCGGTGTGTGGAGCCCAGGTGAGGTCAGCTCAGAGCTTCCACTGGTTGCAGCTTTATGTGACCTAGAGCTGCGGGGCGCCGAGGCGGCATTAACAGAGATATAGTGTCCAGGGCAGGGGAGGAGAGGGTGCTGCTCCTTCCTGTCCGGTCAGACCTGCGTAGAGGACCGTGCTGGGCTTTGGGTGAAGAGACACAGGGAAAGAAAAGGCTGAAGGGGAGGAACCAGGTGGTGGGTGTGACTGTTTGGTGCAGGAATGAGAAGGAGCTTCAGGTGGGGCCTGATCAAGGTGCTCAGCCCTCCAGGATAGAGGAAGAACACTTGCTCCCCCGCACGGCTCTGGCAGGTGGGACCGGACTCTATGAGTGGCTCGGGTCCCCTTCTCCCCAGCCCCACCCGAGTCCCCTGGGCCGCCGTCTCTTCTGTATTCAGTACATCCGTAATAGCCCAGATCACTGTGTAGGCCGTAAGACCTCATCGCTGTGAAATTCTGGGTGCTGTCTGTGCTTCCCTCCCGTCTGCCTTGTCCCAGCCGTGACCCCAGCTCGCAGTGGAGCGGGCTTGCCCTCGGCCAGCGGCTTGCCTGCGAACGTGGGGTCAGGGAGGTGGGTTTTGGAGCGGTTTGGCGGAGAGCTGGCCCAGGACGGGCCCTGACGCCCAGGCCCTTGGTTCACTGCTGCGGGACAGGTGGGGCACGCGACCTTCGGGGAGGGACCAGGTGCCAAGGAGCAGGGGACGCGGCAGGGGGCACTCGGCCTCTGCGTCTGCCAGGACCTGGCTCCGTGCGGCACCGGCGGGGTGGGGGTGGGGCGTGCGGCTGGGGGCCTGGCAGGAAACGACCGGCCTCTGGAGGCCGACCTGGCGGGTCCTGGCTGTGAGCTCAGAGGGGTGACTGACGGCCCCTGGGGCCAGGGTGGGGGCTTCTGTCAACTGGAGGTCAGAGCCCCTGCTCCACGGTGGCATGGGCCGGGAGTTCCATGTGACTGAGCACACAGCGCCGTGTCTAGCCGCTGTCACGCCTTCTGGTCGGGACACAGAAGATGCCACGTGGGAGGCAGAAGTGGGGATGGTGTCGGCTGTACACCAGCAGAAAATTCCAAGGGGACTGATGGTGCCTGCAGGGTCTCCTGGGAAAGAGGCTGAGCGAGTCTTTGTGGCCAGAGGACATTTGTCACCGGAGGCAGCTGGCCCTGTCCCTCTGGTGGGGTGGGGCAGGCCGGGCGGGCCTCTGAGGCTGCCGCGGAGGCAGCTGCAGGGTCAGCTCACCCCGGCAGGGAGGGGGAGCCCCAGCGGTGACCGTGGTTTTCTGGGCTGGGTCTCCCGTGGGGTCTTGGAGGATGAGACCTCGGCTTCTCTCCCCGGCCGCAGGCCCTCGTCCCCGCAAGGAAGCCCCCTGCCTGCCTGGCCCCAGTCTCCCACCTGCCGGGCAGACCTCCTGGCCCTCACCCAAGCTGGGGTCCTGAGCAGAGGTGGGGGGGAGGGAAGTGGCTGTGGACAAGATGCCGTGAACGAGCGGGGCCGGGCTGCTGCTGGGGAAGCGAGCTGCCCGGGGCAGGGGGCAGGCCATCTCTTGCACGGAGCTCGGGTCACTCACCTCCCCCTGAGCGTACCACCCCAGGGAGCTGGGCTTCAGTCAAGGCTGGGACTGATGGAGTATGGTGGGGAGACACAGTGGGGCCACTCGGGGGGTCCCCTGGGGAGGGTGGAGGAAGGAGCTTCAGAGGGTCAGGGGTACGGAGGCAGGAGGGCACTAGGACATAGACAGATGATGGATGGATGGTCAGGTAGGTAGAGAGGTGGCTGGTTACATACATGTAAAGATGATCGATCACAGAGAGGGCACATAGGCAGGGAGCTGGACAGACAGCTCGACAGAAGCTAGAGGGATGGATCCACGGAGCCAGAGAGACGCGTGGAGGCTGAGGGGGAGCGAGGCCAGGGAGGGAGAGACCCAGACATTCAGAAAGAGAGTCAATTCCACGGGCGTACAGCTCCAGAAATCAAGAGGGAACCAGACACAGACCGAGAAACAAGAGAAGGCAGCCCCAGAGGGAGACAGACCCCCGGGGAGGTGGGGGCGGGGGCAGGGAGGGGAGCTGAGAGCCAGCCAGAAGTATAAATAGAGCGGGAAGGACCCAGGGAGACGCGCAGGCCCCACGAAGGAGGGACCGCGTACGTGAGCAGGCCGTCCTGAGCCGAGGCCAGCTGCAGCATCCTGGAGGAAGATTCCTTGGCTCCTCACGCTCCCGGGGCCCTGCTAGCCCCGCTGCGGGGCCCGGGGTACCAGGGGGCGGGGGTAGGGAGCTGGAGCCAGGAGCCGCCTGGAGAGGGGCGGTTTTCCAGTGACAAGAGAAGGGGAACCTCCAGGGGGCCAGGCCTGGACCTACTGTCCCTGGACCCTGTGGGCTTGGTCTCACTCACACCAACCCCAGAGGGCCTCTTGGCCCAGACGGGAAAACGGGTCCAGGGAGGCGAAGGCATCCCCCAGCCCTCTCCCCTGGGCTCTTTCTTTCACCAGACCCCCATCACTTTTCCTCATCCCCCAACATGGGAAAGTGGTGAAAAGGCAGCCCCCATCCTCTGTCCCTGGGAAGGTGCTCTGGGCGGGTGGGGGGGGGGTCCCCTCCCCAGACCCCCAGACTTACCACCAGAAAGAACGTGGTGAAGAGGTAGACCATGGCCTCCATGTGGAACCGCCTCTTGGCGGCGATGCTGACCGTGGGGAGGAAGGCCAGGCTGCTGATTGTGGGCAGGAGCAGCTTGGCCATGAGCGTCCCCATGGGCTGGGGAGGAGAGGCGGGGTGCAGGCCGCCGGGGTCCCCAGGGCAGGCAGAAGAGAAGGACGGGGCCTGCTCCTTCCAGTGGGGGCCCCCGGTGGCAGCTGCGGTTTAAATGCCCTGAAGGAGGCAGGGATGTGAGCGCACATGTCGAGAAGCTCACGGGGAGGGTCCAACAGCTGACGGACCATGTGATCAGCACTTGTCTCTGATTTTTTTTTGGGATCGGTCAGAGTTGTTGATTCAGGGAGACCATACTTCTCGGAGGCAGCAGCACTGGAGAAAAGTCCCCCGTGAACACAGTCCCCGACATCCAGCCACTTTCCATCCTGGCCCCTCCCTGGGGCGCTGGGGAGCCCAGAATGAGAAAGAACAGACGCTGTTGCTTGAGTCACGAGTCCACAGGTGGGGGGCGAGAGGTGGGAGAAACCAAGGGTTAGCCAGTTCCTCTGGAGAAGGAAACGGCAGCCCTCTCCAGCACTCCTGCCTGGGAAATCCCACGGACAGAGGAACCTGGAGGGCTGCAGTCCACGGGATTGCAAGAACTGGACATGGCTTAGCGGCCAAACCACACCACCAATCACCGCAAGGGCCTTGTAGATAAGTCTAACGTTTTACCAGCCCGCATCCACGTCTAATTCACCTGTTCTCGCCCAGACAGGTTTCCTTGGTAACTAGGTGAATGAAACTGTTCCTGTCTGCTTGGTTACATTGATTCAAGCCTGCAGTGCACAGACCAGGAACTGCTCTATCAGGGTCACCGAGGCAGGACTGACGCCAGCCCTCTCAGCGTTCCTATGCCTTCGGGAGATAGTCTTTGCTTTTTGAAGAGGACTGGGGGGAACTGCCTGGCAGAGGGCCCCCATCCTCTGGCCAAGTTACCTCTTCGTAACTCTGTGTGAGTTACCCAGGCTGACTCTCTCCCGGGAAGGACCGCTGGATTGATTTATTTGTTGTCAGCAAAAGGACAGCTTTTGTTAAACATTTTGTGCTTCATCATGGTGTAAGGGCGTCACCTGCAGCAAAACGCACAGATTCATAACGTGCGGTCTGGAGGGACTTGCCGAGTGCCCCTGCACTCCGGTGCGGTCCTTTGCGTCCCCAGCAGAGGCAGCCTCTGTTCTGGCTCCTGCGGACACCTGTCTCGGCCTGCATAAACGGACGCATGCCGGGTGCGTTCTTTCACGGCCCCAGAATGCCCCTGGGAGTCACCCATGCATGGCACATGGCTTGTTCCTGTGGTCGCTGGGTGGCTACTCCGGATTTTGTTCTCCTGGGAATTGGAATTTGGAGAATGGGAGAGGCAGGCGGGGGACGAGGCTGAGGGGTGCCCACGCTCGGCAGTCGGTGCCCCAAGCAGAGGCTGCCGGCTTGTTCCCGGCCCTCGGGGTGCACTTGATCCTCCTTTCCTCCCTCCTGGGGGCTCCCTCACACCTTTGCAGAAAGCTCTCTGCTTTGTCATGCGCCGGCTGGAGCCCGTTTCTGCTGCCTGCAATGAGAAGTCCTACTTGGGACATGTGGTCACCTCTTCTTCTGCTCAAGTGCCTTCTTCCTAGGTACCCACACTCTCAGCGTGAAGTCCAAGGTCTCCAGGAGAACCCGGGGCCATCCCTGCCCAGCCGTCTCCCCTCAGCAACCGCAGCCACCCTTGTGTGCCCAGAACTTCCTCCTGGCCTCCCCGCCTCCCCGGAAAGAGCACACGTCCTCCACCTCTGAGTCTGTGGGGAAGGCTTGCCACCCGGCACAGGTAAGCTGAGGTGCTCTGCGCTGGGCCCGGCACGCTGCTCCCTCCCATCCAAGCATCCACGCCTCTGTGCGGAGCGGCTCGGGTCGTGTGCCCGGGGCTCGGTTGGCCAGCTCCCCACCCCAGCCCCGGGCGGAGCCTGGCACGTGGTGGGTGGTCAGCAGACACTGACTGGATGAATGACTTTGTGAAAAGAATGAATCAAAGTCGGGAGAGGCGGGTGGCAGTGCGCTTCAGTCTGGCACTTAGGAGCCCCGTGCCACTCCAAATGGGAAAACCAGGTCCTACCGTGCATGCGTGCGTGCGTGCGGCTCTGGGTTAGAGGCAGGCGACTCCCGGCGAGCTGGTCACCACTTCTGCCCCCAGCTCCGGCCTCCAGGAGGAGCAGAAATCGCGCGGTGAGGACGTGGATTAGATGTCAGGTGCTAGGAGAGAGCTCTCTGGAGCCGCAACCCCCCACTCGGAAGCGGGAAAACATTCCACAGTTGGTTTTGTGCATGAGTGTGTGTGTGTGTTTTTGCAGTTGTTAACTCCAGGGCCAGGGCTGCGAGCTCGGGGAAGGGAAATAGAGAAGGGGGGAGGGGCCGGGGGCAGGGGATTGCACATGTGTTGTAGCGATTAAGGAGAAGGGGGCTGAGGAGGGGCTCGCCCTGAAGAAGAGAGACAGGTGGCCAGGCCGGGGTGAGGGGCTGGGGCGGAGGACCACCCCCACCCCCTCTGAGGAGGGGGGCGGAGCGCAGGGCCGAGGTCGGGGTCCCCTCTGAGACCTGATCGCCTGGAGACAGACCAGCTGGCCCGGGGGAAGGCGTCCTGCTCTGAACAGGACTGGAATGACCTCCTCTCTCACTGGTGCCAGGGACGTGATTGGCCTGGGGAGGTGGGATGGGGGGCAGAGGAAAAGAGTCAGGCTGGCTGCTCGGGGGTGGTACTGCCCCCGGAGGCACAGGGCAGCAAGCGGGGCTGGGAGCCCAGCTCAACCTGGGCAGGTCCGGAGCCAGCAGAGATGTCAGCTGGCACCCCGTCCTCCCCGCCGCCCAGGGCTCCGCCTGCCAGCTGGCCTGCAACACGCCCCCCACCACCCCGCCCTCACCTGCTGGCGCTGGGGTCAGCGCAGACCCCACAGGCAGCGGGCCTGGACCCTCCTGCCAGGGTGCCCGCACCCGGGGGCGGCCTCCGAGTTCACAGTGTGGCTCTCCATCCTGCCTGACCCCTGGCGACGGGGCGGGGAGCTCCCACATTTTCAGCCCCACAGCCCTGTGTATCTTGAAAACCATTTACGCACACAGACATTCATTCAGCGCTGGTGTGTGCCAAGCTCTCTTCCTATTTTGTCCCTCTGGGCTGTGTCAGCGGCTGGACGTCTCTCTCTCCCCATTTTACAGAGGAGAAGACTGAGGCTCGGGGGGGGAGGCTGGCATTGCTCCTAGCCAAGGCACCCCGCCCCCACCACAGGCAGCATGCCCCCTGTACCCAGCAGGTGGTGCTGGTCCCGGTGAGACCCAGCAGGGGCCGTTCCGGGTGGGGTGGGGGTCCGCCTGACCAGGCAGCCACAGCCTGGGGAGCGGGGAGGGGAAGCCGACCCGCCCTCCCCTCCCCTCGGCTTTTATAGAGGTGCTGAAATGCCCGGAATGCCACACGGCTCCCGTCTCCCGGACAGCTGCCTGTCTGCCCGGCTGGGCCTGCAGAGCAGGGCCAGCTGCTGCACTCGCGTCCTCCACGCTTTGAACCCCCAGCCTGGAGCTCTGGTCGCCCCCGGGCACAGCAGGCCTCGGCTCCGGGTGCAGGGGTCCCCCGAGGCGCCCCACTGCCCCGTCCCTGGTGGGAAGGGTCTGGGCACTGATGCTCCTGACCCCTTTGTTGGGGCCCCCAGGCTGGAGCACCAGCCCGGACCTCCACAACCGGCGCTGTGACAGCAGGCGTGCTGAGTTCGGCTAGTGGCCGGACGTGAGCAGCTCACGCGGCCCCCAGCTCCTCCACAACTGCCGGGTGAGCCAGGCAAGGTCTCTGCCCTCCTCGCTTCGGGGCCTTGCTGTGCCCTCTGGCCCCAGAGCCTCGGTCTCCTCACCGACACGAGGGACGCCCGTCGCTGTCCCACAGGGGCGCTGTGATCACGGGCAGGTGCGCTGGGCTCTGGGAGCGGCTGGCCCAGGAAGCGTGTCTGTTAATGAGAAGCAGCAAAGAGCCAACGTGGGTCATTGCAGGGGGACTCTCTTCTGAAAGGTGGGCCTCAGCTTCCACGCCTGGGGCCCTGGGGGCTGGGAGCAGGGCTGGACGGGGACACAGGCTTGTCGTCCCCTGCCCCGCACCCCCCACTGTGGCCGCGCATTGGGTCCGCCTCTCTGTGCAGAGTGGGGAGTGGGGCTGAGACGGGACGGGGCTCCTGGGCACCGGGCCTTCCTGGGGCCTCCTGCATACCCGGGCGGGCTGTGCAATCCAGGAGCCCCAGGACGCAGGTGCTGCCCGGCCCCGGGCCTGGTGGTGGGCTGTCCCCGGAGCTGCAGCGGCCAGCTCACTTCCCAGTCATGCCAGGGCCCCCCAGGGCCCCATCCTTCCTCCAGATCTGGGGACAAGGGCGCCTCTTTCTTGTGAGTTTTAAGAGTGAGGAGGCCTACACATAGAGTCCCCCGCTTGAACGTCAGGACTGGGCCTAATGGAAAACGCCAGTGCTGGGAAGGAGGGAGGAGGAGCGCTCTGTTTTGTGGTCCAGCCTGCTGACTCCCGGGACTTCCCTGGTGGCTCAGATGGTAAAGAATTCCCCGGCAAGGTGGGAGGCCCGGGTTCGATCCCTGGGTGGGGGCAGATCTCCTGGAGGAGGGCATGGTAACCGGCTCTAGTATTCTTGCTGGAGAATCCCCGTGGACAGAGGAGCCTGGCGGGATAGAGTCCACGGGTCGTGATGAGTCGGACACGACAGAGACACACACATGTGCACTGCTGACTCCAGTGGGCCGTGGAGGCGGGTCCTCCCGGAGGGAGGAAGACCCAAGGCAGAGAAAGCTGGGCCTGCCTGGGGCTGGGCAGGGAGCTCTGGGGGTGGCGTCGGCCGCTGGGGCCTCTGCTGGGGCTTGGTCCTCTTCGGGTCCCGTCCACCACTTCCAAACTGGCCACAGGGCCCTGGTGGCCCAGCCCCCATTGGGAAGAAGCGCTCTGCTGTCAGAAGGGGCCCAGGGTGCTCCAGGCTCTGGGTGGGCAGCAGGACGTGGCAGGAGAGGGTGGGGGTCATGGCCCTCCAGGCTGAGCTGGCGGGCCTTGGATGCCAGAGTTGAGGACCCCCTCGCAGGACCTCTGGCCCTGGTCCCTCACCTTCGGAGGGCCCAGCTCCCAGCGTGACCGTCTAACCACAAGGACCGCCAGGCTGGTCACCCCGGCGCACTCTGCCCCTCCCGCTCCCTGACCTGTCCCTTCCCTGCATGCTCCTCTCCTCCCGCCTTGCTTTCCCACGCTTCACCTCACCTTCCTGAAGAAATGTGCACGTTTTCCTGTTTCCAAGCTCTTCAGAAAGCCAGGTCTGGCAGAAAATCTCTAAAAAAACAGGTGTCCACAGCATCTCCAGCCAGGGCTGCCCAGAGAGTGGTGGGGACACCTCCCCCTCACCCCGAAGGACAGGGGCTGCCAGACAAATCCACGCTTCCACACGCCGAGCACTTCCTCTATGCTGGGGCTGGCAGGTGAGTCCCAGCCACGGGTCGGGAAGCCAGATCAAAGTGCTGGACTGCTGCCTGGTGGGCTTCCTGGAGGAGGTGTGCTCAGGAGACCATCTGGAGGGCCAAGCACATCCAGATGGGTGTGAACAAGGGCTCCAGGGAGGAGATGGCAGGAACCAAGGTGGGGGCCCCACGCCACTTCTTTCTGTGACACCCCAGGGAGCCCTGGGCGTTGTCAGGGCTGGGAAACAGCAACTCCGAGGGCCCCCGGGTGACTGAGCTGGGGCTCAGTGCAAAACGAGAAGCCCCTCATTCACCAACAGGTCAAAGCTTTCTCTTTCTTCCAGGGCTGCTTCCTCTTAATGTTGTGCTCCGCTGGGCCTGGGGAGGTTGTGGCGGGAACCCTTGCGACTCCACCAGAGGCTCCGCCTGATCCTGGTTCCCCAGGGGGCATGAGGCAGACCCGAGAGGTACAGTCTGTGGGGGTCCCGAGCAGATGCCCCATTGCCCCATGCGATGTCACCCCCAGAACACAAATTCTAAGATGATGCGATTAAACCTTCAGCAACGGTGATGGCAGAGAGTGGACCCCAGAGTGTGGACCTCTTCTGAGCCTGGCCTGATGTTCTGGTCGCCAACAGTTAGATCCTCTGGATCTGCCGTCCGGGTCTGGCTGCAGCCCCACGAGGTGGGCCCAGAGGGCACGTGGGAACCAGGAGGCCCTGCCCGACCGGTTCTCCGGAACTGACGGCAGCTCTGTGCCGGGCACACGACCAGGCCTTCCGTCGTGCTTCCTGCCTGTGCTCGACTCTATCCCCAACCACCCGCCTGCGATTCCTGGGGTCTTCAGGGCCCCGGGCCTTCCCCCAGACCACCAGTGGACCAAGCTGTGGTCACAGCTCCCTGCGGGCCTGGAGTTTGGGGGAAGGCTGGTGTCCCTTCAGGAGGGGGAGCCCTGGCCAGCTCCTGGAGGTAGAGGGTGGGGTGGGGTGGATGGGGGGCCAGTCCAGGTCACACACCTGCTGGAGGTCTCAGAGCTGGGGTGGCAGCCTGCCTCCTGGGTGCTGTCCCACTGAGCTAAGAGAAGGCGCTGGGGTGTTTGCGCCGGCTGGCTGTAGGGTCCCTCCCACGGGAAACCATTAGTCACTCTGGCTCTGGCTGTACGCGGATCCAGCTATGTCCGGAGAGCTGGGGACTCTGACTGGAGATGCAGAGCCCTGGTGCTCGGCTGGAGGGGCGGGGTGGGGCGGGCAGAGGCCCCAGAGTGCGGGAGTGATCAGCAGGGTGTCTGTGAGGGGGTCGGTGAGTGTGTGCCCCGTATGTGTGCGTGCGTGCATGCACACACATGTACACGCACGCACACACATGTGTACATGTTGCACACGCACGCACTAGCAGGACACACACATGTATGCATGTGTACACACAGTGCACACGTGTGTGCGTGTGCTCATGCCTGACACGTGTATGTGTGTGCATGTTCACCAGTGCTGTGTGACAGGTCCCATTGTGTCTGCGATCTAGCGTGCCAACAGGGGGCAGCGTGGGCCTGGGTTCTGCCGAACATCCCCGGGGCCCCAGCAGAAGAAAAGCAGAGATGGATAAGACCTGCCTTCCCAAAGTCTGGGTCCGAGAGCCTGCCGAGGCGGGGATGGGCTCACCAGGGGGCTGGCCTGTGCCGCTCACCAGACGTGCGCCCCTGGGCGCCCCTGGGCAGTCTCGGAGCCTCAGTTTCTCCGTCTGTAAACTGGGGAGTTCCTAGCTCTTGGCATGCAGGAAGGACTCCTGCGGGAGGGACAGGATGGTGGCACGGCAGCGGGCAGGGCTGCTGGCTCTCTTCCCCCGCCGCTCCTGCTGGTGGCAGAGCTTCCCTAGGGGTGGAACGGTTCTCGGCCTGGAGGAGCTCGCCACAGTTCCTTCCGGCAGGGAGGACGCAGGAGGGGGAGGGCTCTCCAGGCGCCACTGTGAGCCATCTGCAGCGTAGAGGCAGGGGGATGGCTGGAGCGGCCCGGGGTTGCCCCCCTTCCACCCCCACCGTGTGTGGAGGTGCCCCTGCGTTCCGGGCTCCAGAGGGCCTGGTGTGTGGGGCGGGGGCCTGGCCTGCTTCCGGGCGACTTGCAGTGTCTGGGGTCCCCCCCTGGGTGCCGGGCAGGGAGGGGGGTGCGGCCGGAGTGCATGCTGCTGGCTCCGTGCTCTGCTCCACGCTCTGACTCAGCAGGAACGCAGGCTGGAGCCCCACGCCGGCCTGCCAGGGGCTGCCCAGCTGGCGTGCGCCCAGCCAGGCCGTGTGCCCCGCCAAGCTGGTGTGAACATCTGTAAAGCTCTGCGCGCCTCCCCCGCCGCTGGCTCCGGCCACGCGAGCTGTCTGGTTCACGGGCTGCGGGCCCTCCTGTCCCATCCCCGGACCCTTGGCTGGGGCCTGCGCTGGGTCTCTGTCAGTCCCTCCGCTGCTCAGGAGGAATGTCTCCAAGCCTGGCTGGGTGACCTCAGAGCTGGGTCTCCCCTCCCTACCCCAGCCTCACCATCTGTAAGTGCCAGCATCAGATGGCTGTCTCACACACCTAGGATCCATTCTGGGGAGGGGCAGAGACGGCACCACCACCCCCCCATCCCCCACGCCGAGGGAGGCAGGCATCCAACGGACTGAGCCTGGGGCTCAGTTCTGCTCTCCCACCCTCCCCACGAGCTCCCCTGTGACCCCGGGCCAGCGGCCACTCCGTCTGGACACCCAGACACGCAGTCCCGCGTGGTGGCCCCGGGCCGGCGGCCTTTCTGCTCGCGGCGGCGGCGGGCGGCAGGCAGCTGGGCCGGCCTGGCCGTGCTCCAGAGGCGCGGAGCGGGTTAAAGTGTGCGCCGGGCCGGCCGGCGGGGCGGCGGGCGGGGGAGCAGCCTGGTGGGAAGTGTGAGTTCCTCCCCGTCTGCCTGACAGCTATAAAGGCCGCCGCGCCCGCCCGCCCGGCCGCCGCTGGGCTGCGCCTCCCTGGGAACCCCCTCTCGTGGGTGCGCTTTGAAGTGGAGGAGGGAGACAGCGAGGGGCGGGGGAGCAGACGGGAGAGAGGCACAGCCCGCAGCCCTCGGCGTCCGAGCCTCCCCTGCGCCGCGCACCTGGCCCGCCTGCCCGCGGCCGCGGCCCCTTCCCCCGCGAGGACACCCCGCCCAGCCCCGGCCAGGTAGGCCGCCGTCTGGCTTCCCTTCCCACGGCCGCCCGCCCAGGACGGAGGTGCGGCCCCCAGTGCCTGCAGGGCAGCCCCTGGCCCCTTGGGGAGCCGTTATATAACCGGAGCAGGGGCTCCTGGGGAGGGGTCCAGACCCTCTGAGCCCAGCCCGGGGCGGGGGTGGGGGGTCTCCCAGCTCCTAGCCTCACCGAGTCCAAAGCCCTCGCTTGCAGGCAAGCCTCTCCCGCTGGCCGGTGGTGGCTGTTTTTGGACCCCAGGGAGGGCTGGATCCCGCGTGAGCCGGGCCTGGCCTGCAGCCACGGCTGTCTGGGAGCCTTAATGAAAACCAAGTGTGCGGCCGGCTCAGCACCTGTCTTCAGCCTGCAGGCAGGAGCCGGGGCCACAGACAAGCCAATGGGGCTGCGGACGGGGGTCTGTGCTTGCGGGGGGGCCGGTGGGGGTGCAGGTGGGGACCTGCGGGGGAGGGGCAGCCCCCAGGGGGCGGGTGGGTGGGCAGGCGGTTGGGGGGCTGCTGATCTTGAGGTCTCAGCTCCAAACTCCGGAGTGGACTGCTGCCCCTTCTAGGGCAGAGACACACTCTTGGGGTGCGAGGCTGGCGTTGGTGTAGCTCCTGGAAACTTGCAGGTGCTTGGGCCCACGAGGAGGTGAGCGTTTGGTGCAGGAGGACAGCGGGCAGATGAGGAGCTGTTTTCAGGGCTGGCGGGCAGCGGGCGGCGGGTGCTTTCTACCTTCTTTCCCTGGAACCCATCCCCGTTTGCTCTGGGGTCTGGGGGCTAGTTGGCCAGATACATGGCTGTGTGGTTTTGGGCAAACTGGCTCCCCTCTCTGGTTCCGGGCTAGAGGGGGATGGGCTTGGGGGTTTCCGAAACTCCCTCAACTCGCTGGCAAGTGACTCTCAGGACCCAAAACAGACCCTGGCCAGAGGTCACTGCAGGGCTTGCTGGTCCTCCCATCTCAGGGCCAGATAAGGGAGGCTGAGGGCCCAGGAGGCTGGAGGCAGCCTTGATTTGATCTCTGGCAGGGAGGACAAGTATGGGCTTCCCTTGTGCCTCAGATGGTAAAGAATCCTCCTGCTAGTGCAGGAGACGCAGGTTCGATCCCTGGGTCCGGAAAGATCCCCTGGGGAAGGAAATGGCAACCCACGCCAGGATTCTTGCCTGGAAAATCCCATGGACAGAGGAGCCTGGAGAGCTAAAATCCATGGGGTCACAAAGAGTCAGACACGACTGAGTGACTAAACCATAGCAGGGAGGTCAAGTCTGTTTTGGGCTGGGGATGCTGGACTTCTCGGGAAGGAGACAGCCCCAGGGTGGCCCTGGGCCACCCTCACACCAAGGCCCCGGAGGTACAAGCTGCGTGTCTTCTCTTGGGGGGGAGGGGACAGAGGGCTCTGTGTAGCCTGGGGTCCCTCCGAGGCAGGGGGCAGCTGCACCCAGGGAGGGCCTGGCAGAGTCTGCTCACCCACACCCGCTCCAGCAGCTCCACAGGGCTGGTGGGAAGCCTCGGTCTCCCCTGTCGGTCAGCACGTGCTGAGCAGACGAAAATCCCAGGGTGCTCTTGCTTGGGCCAGGTCCAGCGCCGAGGTAATAGATTGATCCTTAGCTCCTTCATCCAGGGGGTGCAGCCCAGGCCTCTCTGTGTCCCTGGGTTTCTCCCCAGGCATCCTCCAAGGAGCTCAGGTATTCCAAGGCAAAGCTTGGCCCATGTCCCCAAACGCCCTCAGATCCGGTGGATCGGGCTTAGTACGCACACCATCACCCTAGGGTCTCAAGCCCATGGCAGGCATCTCTAATCACTCATGGAGCCCACCCAACAGGGCTGGCAGGCAGCCACTACCAACAGATCCCAGATAATCGCAGGCCTCACTAGGTGGGCCCCCAGGGGGTTTTGCCCCAAACAGACTCTGGTTGTCTGCGAGGGGAGCTGGGCCTGGTCTGGCAATGACTGTGGCCTTGCTTCCTAGGATGGAGGGCAGATGGCAGCCTTCACGCTGGGCCTGGTCCCTGCTGGCTATGGCCTTAGTGACTGGGAGCGCGTCGTCCACGGGGACCACGGTGAGTGGGGCGCACAGGCCCTCACCCAAGTGGGCTGACGCTGAGAGCTGCGTGACAAGATGCGGGACAGGGGCCCGGGGCATCTGGAGCGCCCACTCTCCAGGGCCCCCTCCACTTCCAGGCCAGCCCCTGGGTGGGTGGGTGGTGGGCTCTGGCCACTCTGGCGTCATTGCTGATTTGGCAGGACGGGGGCTGCGGGGACTGGGTGCTCCCCTTCAGCACAAAGGCCTGGGGTGCAGCGTGTATACAGATGGGTTTGGGTCCTGCAGAACCCAGGCTGGGCCCCCCCCCACCCCGAGGCCACTTGGGAGTGAGAGAGGATGGTTAGGTTTGGCGTCAGGATCCTGCCAAGCCCGCAGAAGGTTTTGGATCTCAAGATCAGGTAGCACCTGAGGCACTCAGCTCCCTGGGAGGTCCCTCAGAGATCCCTCCCCGGAGGTCTGAGCTGGGGCTTTGAGCAACCCACCCAGGGGACTGTGTCCTCCTGTCCAGGGCACGGGGTCGGCAGGCCCGTCTGGCCAGGCGCTCCAGCCTCCTTTTAACCGTCGTGGGGCCTCTCACCCAGGACAACAGCCCGACGTCCAACAGCCTGGAGGTGGGCCCCGACGCCACCGCCTACTGGTGGGGAGAGTGGACCAAGTGGACGGCATGTTCCCGCAGCTGCGGGGCCGGGGTGACGTCCCAGGAGCGGCACTGCCTGCAGCAGAGGTGCTGGTGTGAGCGCGGGGCCCCGTGGGGCTGGCTGCCCAGACAGCGGCGGGGGGGCAGGGAGGCGGGCAGGGGGGTGGCTCGGGCTGAACGCAGCCTTCAGGTTGAGGCTGCACAGGCCAGCTGAGCCGGTCAGTCTTTTCACTGACCTCTGCGTGGGGACGCGGCTTCTGTCGGGTCCCAGGCAAGACTGTCCTGCGGCTCATCCCGCTCTGGGGCACTGGGCTAAGAGGCCCCTGCCTAGGGCTCTTTCAGGGAGTGGTCAGGCCTCCCTGACCTTCTATCCTGAAGACCCGAGTTGAATAAACATGGGGTAAGCCTGCGGTGCGGTGGTTACTGCTGGCCAGACCTGCGTTCACATCTTGCCTCTGCGACTCCCTAGCTGTGTGACCTTGGGGAAGTCGCTTGACCTCTCTGAGGATCAGTTTCCTCTTTGTGGAGGGGAGGTTATGCTCGAGCCCACCTGAGGTTTCTGAGCACGCGATTCCGTGTGTGTGTGTGTGTGTGTGTGCGCGTGTGCGCGCGTGCACTGTAGCAGAGGGCCCGGGCCCAGGCTGAACGCTGTTCTGCCATCACTAATTCTGTGGCCTGAGAGCCTGCACCGTGTGCTGAGGATACAGAGGTGAAGGGGGCCTCGCCCCTCCCCCAGAAGGAGGCTGAGAAACCCCCTGAAACTGTGGGGGCACCTGAGACAGGAGCGGGCTCTGCCGGAGCAGCGGGGATGGAGTAGGGAGGGAGGCGGCCTCAGTCAGAGGAGCCCGTGGAGGCTCGGGGCTGGGGGGGCCGTCCAGGGGAGGGCTGGGAGCAGGGTCAGGATGGCAGCCGGCCACCCCTGACCTGAGCTCACAGCCCGGTCCTCCCTCCAGGAAGACGTCCGTCACGGGCGCCGGGAACCGGACCTGCACGGGCACATCCAAGAGGTACCAGCTATGCAGAGTGCAGGTGAGGCCTGCCTGGCCGGACCACCCCCACCACCCCGTCCCACGCAGGACGCTGGGCGGCCTCCCGGTGGCCCCAGCCCTCCGGACACTCTGTCCTGGGCCCGCCCCTTGCATCCCAATGAACAGAAGTGGGAGTGCGGGCCCCCAAGCCCAGAATCCCGCTCCCTGCCTCAGGTCAGGTCCGTGGTGCCCGCCACGCGCTGCGGGCACCTGAGTGGGAAGGACTCGCTTCTGCTGGCAGAGCTGTCATGTGACCTCAGAGTTTGGGGGTCTCTGGCCGCCTGTGACCCCCTGCACCCAGGGTGAACCGCGCTCCCGGGGAGGCTTGACGTCACAGGCGGCCCCGTTCCGGCCGCAGCCCCCGTGTGCCCCCTCTGCGCCGACGCACGCAGCCCCCGCGCCTTGTCTGTTAACCTCGCTCTGCGGTGAGGTGGTCGGGCTGGGCTGGCCGGAGGCAACCACGCTGGTTTGGCCTCCGCGCGCTTCTCGGTGACAGGGCCCGAGCCAGTCTGAACCGCACCCCCAGGGTGGAGTGCGGGAGCAGAGAGATGACCGTGTGTGTCCTTGCGTCTGTGTGCATGTGTGAGGGCTCGGGGGCCGGCGGGAGTGAGCAGCCCAGCTTATGGGTCGGCCTCGTGTGTCCGCTGCCCTCCAGACTTGAGCTCGGGAGGGACACTCAGCCGGTTGGGCTTCTGGCCCCCTTGGGCTCCTCTTCCACGAAGTCAAGCCCATTCAGTCAATGCCCGTGTCCCAGGCCCCGTGGCTGTGGTTGCAGACACGCAGATGGGCCCTCTTCCCCGGGAGGCAGGGTGAGCACAGGCCAGGCTGGTGTCCCCACGTCTCCATGGGCAGCGGGGGAGACGGGTGGCGGGGGGCGACAGGATCCAGCCTGCAGCAGTGGGAGGGCCGGCACACGTGGGTCTGGAGGCCCGGCGCCCCCGCCCTCCTTCCAGAGAGCAGGGAGGAGAGGCCACCCCGCGGGCCTCGGCCTGGCACGGCCGTGCCGGCTGCAGCCACTTCCTGCTCAGCCTGGACAAAAATGCCTTTGTCGGGCCGAGTTCCTCCCGGAGCCGCCCTCCCTGCCTCTTTCTTCCCAGGAGTGTCCGCCGGACGGGAGGAGCTTCCGTGAGGAGCAGTGCATCTCCTTCAACTCCCGCGTGTACAACGGGCGCACGCACCAGTGGAAGCCACTCTACCCGGGTACCGCAGCCCTGGGCCACCCAGCCGGGGCCCGCTCCAGAAGAATCCATTCCTTGTGGCCACCCCCTGGGGACCACGGGAGGTTGCGCCCTTGTCCAGCGGGAGGGCAGGGGGGGAAACAGGCCTGGGGGGCGGTTCTTGTCGAAGGTCCCCAGTAGTTCAGGCAACAGCGTACAGGACTTGGCTTCTCCTGCTCACGGAGGAGGTGCAGGGTCCCCAGGACCGGCAGCCCGGGGCCACCAAGTCGGCTCAGATGTCCTGCAGAGGGGACGCTGCCCGCTACTCACAGGGCCGCAGAGGCTGGACTCTGAGCCGATCTGGGACAGATCACAGGCATCTCAGTCCCCGTCTCTACCGCTGAGGCCCTGGGCAAAGTTCCTTCCCCTCTCCATATCTCAGTGTCCCCGTCTGCGCCACGGACAGAGGGCTGTCTCCGTCGGGGTGGGGAGGGGCGGGAGACATCCCCGACTCCGGCTCCGCAGCGCCCTGAGACGCCCGTCTCTCTGCAGACGACTACGTGCACATCTCCAGCAAGCCGTGTGACCTGCACTGCACCACCGTGGACGGCCAGCGGCAGCTCATGGTGCCCGCCCGCGACGGCACGTCCTGCAAGCTCGCCGACCTGCGAGGGGTCTGCGTGTCTGGAAAATGTGAGGTTGTTCAACACGGTAGCACAAGCACCCACCGGTCCCCTCGCGCCCGCCGCCCACCCCGTCCCCCCAGGCGGTGGCGGCCCGGGGTCTCGCCTCGCGCCCTCCCAGCAGCCTCTCCGCCTCCCTTCCTGCAGCCCATCGGCTGTGACGGGGTGCTCTTCTCCACCCACACGCTGGACAAGTGCGGGGTCTGCCAGGGCGACGGGAGCAGCTGCACCCACGTGACGGGCAACTACCGCAAGGGCAACGCCCACCTGGGTGAGTGCCCCTGGCTTGCCTCCGGCCGCTGAGTGGCCGCGCAGGGTCCTTCCCCTCCTGGGCGCCCCCCGATCCTCTGCCCAGGCCTGGCGAGGCTGGTCCAGCAGCTCTGGGAGGACCCCCTTGGCCACAGGACTAAGAGCAGATCTGCGTGGCCCATCCCTAGATCCCAGGTGCCCCGGTGCGCATGGGGCTGGGAGACCACCTCCAACTCAGCACAGCCTACAGAGAGGCATTAGCCCCGCTCGTAACAGGGGGAAACTGATGCATGTGTTCGGTCCTCGCCGCTGACCTGAGGGTGGGGCCTGGGCACATAGATTCTGGGGCCTGAGCTCTCAGACCCAAGTCTCCAGGGCTGAAGGGACGTGCTGGGTCCCACCGGCCCCAGCTGACCCAGTGCAGAGCCGCCCCCTCTCTTTCCCGGGCTGCAGCTTATCAGCGGCCTCACAGGAGCATCCGGCTCTGGGGGCTGGGCCGACAGGGGGGTCCGTGCATGTGCTGGGACTTGCTGCTTTTGGAGGGATGTCGCTTATGACACTCGGGGCTAAACTGGAGGCATTCGCGGGCCTCAATTAATGCCGTGGGATTAAACTGGGTTATCACCACCTCTGGACTGGGAGAGGCAGGGCAGCCCGAAACCCACTTAGCAGATGGGGAAACTGAGGTGCAGGGTGGGAACTGCCTGCTTGAAGTCCCCCACGGAGGCCAGGCACATCTGGACTGGAACCAACCCCTGGAGGGCCCCTGAGAACCTGGCTGTTGGGAGCACACCTCTGCTGGAGGCGGAGCAGATGGATAATTTCAGAGTTAGTGTTAGAGCTTGGACGTGGCACCCAGGGATGAACACGCCGTCTGAGGAGGGTCAGAGTAAGAAAAGGAGAGGTGTCTTAGCGGAGGCCCAGCTGGACAGGGCTCTGGATAACGCTTGACAGGCACAGTGGGCAGAGGCCGCTTTCTTCGCAGGGCTCACTTTGGAAGGAGCGTGGGCAAAGACATCGCGTGTTTCCTCCGTTCCTTGCACAAACCTGCCTGCAGGACCTTCTGCCAGGTCCCGGGGTGAGGACACGGCAGAGGTGGCGCTCAGGCAGTGCGTCTCTCTGAGCGCTGTGTGCCAGGAGCTACAGGGTACCGTAGGTCCATGCCTGCACGGAGCTCGCAGCCTGGGGGCCTGGGGGCTGACACGGAACCAGTCCCACCCCTGCTGCCAAACACCTTCTGTGCACAGAGCCACGTGCAGTGGGGTTAGCTTGCTCCCACCTCGCGGCGTCTCCTCTGGGCGGGGACCACCACTGTTGTCGTGTTACAGATGTGGAAACAGAGAGGTTAAGAGATAGGTTAAGGTCACATAGTCAAAAGAGGCAGAGCTGGGTCTGAACCCAGATGGCTTGTTCCTGGGTCTGGGGTCCTAAGCACTGACCTACATTGTCCCCTGGTGTGTGCATGGTAACCACGGTGAAGGGTCTCGTGAGCTGGCTGCTAATTTAAAAATAAGTACACATAAACAAAGATCATGGCATCCAGTCCCATCACTTCATGGCAAATAGATGGAGAAACAGTGGAAACAGTGGCAGACTTTATTTTTTGGGGCTCCAAAATCACTGTAGATGGTGACTGTAGCCATGAAATTAAAAGACGCTTACTCCTTGGAAGGAAAGCTATGACCAACCTAGACAGCATATTAAAAAGCAGAGACATTACTTTGCCAACAAAGGTCCGTCTAGTCAAGGCTATGGTTTTTCCAGTGGTCATGTATGGATATGAGAGTTGGACTATAAAGAAAGCTGAGTGCCAAAGAATTGATGCTTTTGAACTGTGGTGTTGGAGAAGACTCTTGAGAGTCCCTTGGACTGCAAGGAGATCCAGCCAGTCCATCCTAAAGGAGATGAGTCCTGGGTGTTCATTGGAAGGACTGATGTTGAAGCTGAAGCTCCAATACTTTGGCCACCTCATGCGAAGAGCTGAGTCATTGGAAAAGACCCTGATGTTGGGAAAGATTGAAGGCTAGAGGAGAAGCGGACAACAGAGGATGAGATGGTTGGATGGCATCACCAACTCAATGGACATGAATTTGAGTAAATTCTGGGAGTTGGTGATGGACAGGGAGGCCTGGTGTGCTGCAGTCCATGGGGTCGCAAAGAGTCGGATATGACTGAGCGACTGAACTGAACTGAACTGATATGGAAACCTTCAATGGCTTCCCACTCCAGTATTCTTGCCTGGTGTATCCCATGGACAGAGGAGCCTGGTGGGCTACAGTCCATGGGGTCGCAAAGAGTCAGACACAACTGAGCAAGTATACACACACCTTCATTGCAATAAGTGATATTTAAGCAAAGTAACCAGTTAATCCTAAAGAAAATCAACCCTAAGTGTTCATTGGAAGGACTGATACTGAAGCTGAAGCTGAAGCTCTAATACACTGGCCTCCTGATGCAAAAACCCAACTCATTGGACAAAGACCCTGATGCTGGGATAGATTGAGGGTCGGGGAGAAGGGGAGAGCAGAGGATGAGATCGTTGGATGGTGTCATTGCCTCAGTGGACATGAGTTTGAGTAAACTCTGGGAGATAGTGAAGGACAGGGAAGCCTGGCGTGCTGCAGTCCATGGAGTCGAAAAGAGTCGGACACGACTGGGCTACTGAACACCAGCAAGCACAGTCCTCACTTCCTAATCACTTACCTCTGGAATTACTGTGTCTGTCGGCTGGAAGTACTAGGGCAGCAGGTAGATGACTGTGTCCCTTTTCCCAACCCTGCTCCCAGCGACACCAGTCGGCAGCTTGAAATCGGCCACTGAGACAGGCAGTGTTTGCACCCCGGAAACAGGCCAGGGCTGCAGGTCACAGCCCCTGCCCTCCCACCAAGACAGCCGGTGGTGAGGCGTTTAGGGGCCCCTGCTGGCCGGAAGGACAGGCTCCGGGTCTTCAGGTACCTGCAAAGGGGAGCACCCTGTGGAAGCATCTCATCTGCCAGGTGGGCCACACGTTCCTCAGGTGGCCTGAGAGTCGGCCCCAGCAAACCTGATTCCAGAACCTTCTCACCATCTCCTAAAAGGCTTTTCATTCTTAAGGCTTTAAAAATCTCCCCTCCTTCTCCCCAGCAAACCCTCTACCACTTTCTGGCAGCACTGCCCCTTCCTCAGGCCCTGCCCCCACGACCCTTGGTCCCTCTTAGGGAGCTCTGCGGGAGTCTCCGTGGCTGCTTCCTCACCTGCTGGGGCCTTTGATGGCAGGCCCCGAGCTGGGGCCCCGTACCTCCTCACCTACATTTGTAATGTAGCAAGCCTGTAAAATCAATGTGATGCTATGACAGTGTGGGTTTTTTAAAATAATAATAGTGAGAGTGTCCTCAGGGCCAGGCTCTGAGCTACCCAGAATCTCCTCCCTCACCGAGCATGGGGGCCGTCATCCCCGTGTGTGGATGAGAACGTGGAGGCCCGAGGCTCTAGCAGCTTGCCCAGGGCCACCTTGGTGATAGCGGTGGAGCAGGACCGAGGATGTCTGACTCCGGCCGATCTATGACCCCCGTGGCCTGTGGCGTCCCTCGGGAGGAACAGAGCAGGTACTCGGGAGCGGCACCCACAGCCTCGATCGGAAAGTTTCTCGGAATCCGGTACCGCTCAGGCCGTGCCGGGACGGCCAGCCAGCTCTCCAGCCGCACGGGTGGTTCCCGCAGCGCCGTGCGCGCACCCCTTGGGTCCTGGGTGCAGCTCTCGGGTGGGCACGGGACTGCCCTGACACACTGTGTCTCACCCACCAGGAGCGCAAGAGCGTGGTGACCGCCATCCAGGGCTGCCTTTCCGCCCGAGAGGCGCCTGTCGCGGCCGACCCGCCGCTCACCACTGTCCCCTTCCCCAGGTTACTCTCTGGTGACCCACATCCCGGCTGGCGCCCGAGACATCCAGATTGTGGAGCGGAAGAAGTCTGCGGACGTGCTGGGTGTGTATGTGGGCCTGGCGGCTCGTGGGGCTTATGAATTTACACGGGGCGAAATGTGTGGGTTGTGGGTGGATGGGGGGCACTTGACCTTGCAGAAGAGGGGTGACCCTGGAAGCCAGAACTCTGCCTGGGTGTCTGTGTCCATGCATGGGGTGGGGGTGAGGGCTCATCGGGAGGCTGACCTCATCCCTCGCACTCAGCGCAGCTTGACATCAGAGGGGGCTGTGACTTCAGGTAGTGAGCGCCCCATCCCCGGGGACCAGGCACGGGAAAAAACTGGAGGTGCTGGAGGCGGCATCTCTGACCCCCCGTCCTGCCCCAGGGTCTGAGGACTGAGAGTCTGGGGGTGAGAATTTGAGGCAGAGCAAGAGGAAGTGGGGGGCCATTTGGAAGCCAAGGGTGACAAAAAGCAGGGGTGGGATGCAAGCTCCCATCTGGGGCCCAGAGTTGATGTTCTGGCCACTGGCCATTCTGGTGGGAAGCCGGAGGCATTTGGGGTCTCTGACTTGAGGATTCTGGAGTAAGTTGCGTGGTGGCCGAGGCAGTGAGGCCCACCTGGGTGACGATGTCTGGAAGGGCTCCCTGTGCAGCTGGAGGTTGGTGGGGCCATGCACATTGTCTGTACCCCTGGGGAGCCCTTTCTGGTCAAGGAGGACAGGTATTGACAACTGGGAGCTGATCTCTGCCAGGCAGGCCTGGGACCCAGGCAGGCAGGCTGTCCCCGAAGCCTGACTCACCTCCCTGCCTCTCGAGGCATCTTCTTGGGGGCCAGGGCTGGCGGGGTGCAGCCAACCTTCGTGGGGGTGCTGGTGTGGGGGTGGAGTGTTTGCTAAAGTTCCCCGGGGTTGAACCCTGCACAGGCTGTCAGCCCCAGCGCCTGGGCCCCTGAGCGCCAGCCGCTGACCCAGTGGGTCTTCAGGCTCTAGGCGCCAGCCCCGGACCCGAGCGGGAGCCGGGCCTCTGCCAGGCCGGTTGCTCTGTGGCCTGCGGGGAGGGTGCTGAGGCCAGGAAACACCGTGTTCCCAGAGCTGGCTGCAAAGACATCGTTCTTGAAACAGACGCGTGGAAATACCGAGGGCGGCCCGGAGTGCCGGGGAAGCCGCAGGAAGGAAGGTCATTACTGTCAGGAAGCAGGTTTTGGATGTGGGCCGGGGATTTAACCCCGTGCACAAGCCCGGCCCCGCGGGTCCCCTTGCCCGGCCCACGCTCTTGTCCTCGTTATTTCTGATGGAGCTGCACAGAGGGTACTCCTTCAGCGGGCGGGGGCTGCTAGCTGTGTCTGATAAAAAATTAACTGCCGGGCCCCGCCGCGCATGTTGCATCAGGAGCTTTGGAAGCTAAGCTCTTCCCCGCCTTCAGGCCAGTTCCTGGGACAGGCTCTAAGGACACCCTCTGGAAGAGACGCTGCCCCCGAGGTGGAGCCCCCACCCACGCCAGCCCTGAGGCTCCCGGGGAGGGCTCGCGGCCCGGCTCTGGGCAGGCGTTCCAGCCTGTTGCCAAGGGTGTTGGGGGGGTGCGGTTCCAGTTCCGGGAGCAGACGTCCTTCCGAGGTCCTCGGTTCCAAGTGTCCACCACACCCTGCCTCAAAGAGAGGCTGACTGGGAGCCCTGCCCGGGAGAAGGGGCGGCCAGGTCCCCCAGCCTGGCAGAGCATCACGCTCCCAGCAAGAGCACCAGGCCGGTCAGCTTGGGGTGGTCTGGTAGGGCCTGCGGGGGATGCTGGGACAGGGATACAGTGTCGCTCTGCGTGGGCCCCGTCGGGGCGGGAAGCTGGAAGTGGCGAGTCCCCCCAGTTCATGGGGGATCTCTAGCAGAGCTGGCCCCAACCTGGGTGACACCTGGGGTCCAGCATGTGTCTAGACCTGGCCGCTTGGTCCTGACGCTCCTTATCGCCCTGCAGCCCCGGGCCCTTCTGAGGCCACCAGAATGGCAGGACCAAGCAGGCCCTGGGCCAGCCATCCTCGGGCCGTTTAGACAAGCCCTCGTTTATTTTAGGCTGGTTAAGAAGGAGGACTCCCGTCTCCCTGGCCAGGGCCACACGCTGTGGCAGATGGAGCCTGCCACTCCCACGCCACGTGGAGGTTCCCGGCTCTGGGGGTTTGGGGAGGGTCACAGGGCCAGACTGACCAGAGCCCGAGCGTGGGGTCCCGCTCCCCCCGGTCCTTCGGCCCCCTCTGCGCGCCCCCCTCCCTGGCACACGTGACTGGGCAGCCGTGCCCTTTCAGCTCTTGCAGATGAAGCCGGCTACTTCTTCTTCAACGGCAACTTCAAGGTGGACAGCCCCAAGAACTTCAACATCGCCGGCACCGTGGTCAAGTACCGGCGGCCCATGGACGTGTACGAGACGGGCATCGAGTATATCGTGGCTCAGGGGCCCACCACCCAGGGCCTGAACGTCATGGTGCGTGGGTCGCCGCCCCCGCGCACGCTCACTCGCTGATTCACATCCTCATCCCAGCCCTCACTCAGATTCGCGTTCCTTCACTGGCCTCCCAGGGACTCGTGAATTCATTGGCCCGTTCACTCGCTCACCCTCTCACCTGTGTGGTCCTCCCCCCCACTTGCCTCCTCCTTCGCCCCTCCCAAGTTAGCTCCCCTGGGGGGGCACACACAGCAGGAGCCCCAGGAACTGCGTGGGGGGGATGAGGACAGAGGGCTGGTTGGGGTGCGGGGGTGCAGGACCCCACCCCACTCCGCAGTTGGGGTTTGACCCCCCATGGAGTTCCCTACTCCCAGCCGTATGGACCCTCAGTGCCAAGGACGTGCCGGAGCTTGTCACAGCCATCCCCCGATGCTGTCCCCGGTGCTCACGGCTCCTGGGGGCAGGGCAGGGGCACGAGCAGAGGGCGGGAGAGTGCAGCCTGTTAGGCCCAGCTTGCCAGGACTCTCCCCGGGGCTCCTGTCCAGAAGTGAAGGTCACTGCTGCCTCGCCCTGGCTCTGGAAATGCAGAGGAACGTCATGGAGATCAGGGGATGTTAAGAGGTAGTTCTGAGGCTCTTGGAGGCCTGCTGGCCTTCGTGGTCACCGAGGGATATGGTGGGAACAGAGCCCACCCTCCTGACTGATGCCGGAGGCTGGCCCATGTAGCTGGCAGACTCCTTCCATCCTTTGCCTGGTTGTTCCAGGCCTTCCTGGGGCGGGGGCTCCCCTGAGGCCATTAACAGATGAACCAGAGACCCTCTTTCCTGAATCCACCCATGTGCGCCTTCTCCAGACCACCTCCTCCCCGTCTTAAAATCTTTTCCTTCCAGGAGCCTGACCAACCAGCCGAGCCAATTGCACCGTCCATGAGTCAGCATTTATTCTTACCTAGGGCCACTCTGTCTTCCTTACAAACTGGATGACCACCTTACACGCACTGCCTGAAGCTCGCTGGGAGGGTTTTCCTTCACAGCAACTTTTCGGGGTCACTCCGGAGCAGAGCTCATTTTCAGCTTGCACCTCCAGACCAAACTGGCCTGATTTCGTGTCAAGTTTGGCCATTGTCCTCCTCTCTGACTTCATCACAAGGGTACCCCACGCGGCCATAGGCGTGAGCTAAGAGAGTGTGCTGGTGCCAGAGTCGTGGGTGATGGCAGTTGGGTCACCTGCTGACCAGCTTTCTGACCCTCGAGCCCTGGACGGCTGCTGGGCCCTCCCAAGCTCCGAACTTAATGGAGTTGAGGGGCCGTGTGTTATGTTGTCCAGCTCTGGTCACTTGATGCCCTGTGGTCAAAGGGCCTGGTAGCTTACCAGGAGCTTTTCCCAAAGAACGTCTATTTATTTTAGGGGGTATGGCCTTTCTCTAGAATGCTAGGGTCTACGTTATCATTTTCTCAGCTAAGGTTGGCAGAAATTCTGCAGTCCATCTTTCTCCACCACAGACACCTCTGTTACTACAAGGGCTGCCGGGTACTGTGGCCCAGAAGAGAGGATGTGTGCACCACCACCTGGACCTCCTGCAGAGCCCTTTGCCCTCAGGACCCCACTCAAAGCAAATCCCGTGTATGGACTGGACCAATATTCCCAGACGTGGAATACGCTGTGTCCAAAATTCTTCATGATGGGGGAGCATGAGATGTGGTCATTTTCCCTTTCTTTTCAAGGAGAGGTCCTTTCCTGCCCTTGACGACCGGCCCCGGAGATTTTCAGTGACTTGGGGCCAGTCTTCCCCGGGGGTTAATCTCCGAGCATCTGGAGCACCTATGTTTTACCAAGGCCTCTAGTGCCCCTTCCTGCTCATCTGATAAACACGATGTTGTCAGCCTAGAGGACCAAGGTCATGTAGTGTGGGACGGGCCAGACCCCTTTGTCCTGTGCTGTGACAGGGAATAGGTGAGTCAGGGTGGTCCTGGGGCAGAGCCACAAAACAGATCTCTTCTGCTCCTCGTTCCCGAAGGTGCAGATGAGAATGTGCCAGATGGATGGCCACATACATTCAGCTGGAGGGCGCGTTAATCTGTTCTAGAAAAGATGCCACGTCAGTCCCAAAGCTGCACTTGAGGCTCCTGCTAGGCTGAGTTTGTGGCAGTTCACCTCCTGGATCTGATTTGCTTCTGTTGGGGTCAAACTGTTGAATTAAATGGGGGCTGTGATGGGGTCAGCACCCCTGCATCCTTGAGGTCTTTGAGCAGCACCGATCTCTGTGTTTTCCTCAAGGAAGCAAAGTGGTTTCTGATCTACCCTCTTGCATGAGATTGGGACTCAGGTTCACAGGCTTCCCAACTATGGTACAGCTGCTCCCCCCAGGTCCAGGAGCCGACATGAGAGTTCTGCCAACTCCCAGTTATGCGTTTGGGGCCTGGGTGAGCCTTGGATCCAGTGGATGGATTCTGGATCAGACCAGAGTCATGATGGGGCCATCACTTGTCACCCACGTGTTCTCACAGTAACGGGAGGTAATAATGATGCTTTGGGTCCCTGGTCAACAAGGACCATGTGGACCCAGGTTCCACAGTGTCTACCTGTTTCTCCACTGAGCAGTTCACCACGTAAATAGCTGTGAGTTTTTTGGAGGAAGAACTGGGGGAGCCTTTTTCCCGGGGACTGGCTGTTCCATCCTTCAGAGGATTCTGGGTCTAAAAAGTGGTCCGGGAAATAGAGCGGGAATGGATACTTTTATGTGGCAGCTGCCTCTGCCTTGTGCGTATCCACCCCTGATTTCTTCTGATCAGATGGATGGAGAAGCACTTCTCTGGGCCCACGCATCTGTCCCCAGGGCGTTCTTTGTTTTATCAGCTGTGTCCAAATGTGTCCCTGGCTACGGTGTCAGCCTTCTTGCTCATCATGGTACTTGAGCCTGCTTGTTCTGACTATCCTGGAGAGCAGACGTAACAGCACCTCTTGCCAACAACCCTGGCCCGTGAGGACACCCATCAGCCCTCCGGGTGTCCCTCTGAGTGACGTTGGCGACTCTTCGCCATCACACTTCCTCTCACTGCGGCGGACGGCATGTCCTTAGGCGATGCTACAGAAAATAGTCGCCTGGCGGCTCCCTCCTTCGGTGTCTGCTGCCTTGGCCCCAGCGTGGATTGTTCCCTCACCTCCTCCTGGGGTTCTTGCCAGTGTGGTTCCTCCCTCATCCTGAACGAGGGCTCCCCTAGGAGACTCCCCGCCTCACGCAGGCTCAGCTCTGCTGCCCCCGGCGGCTGGTCCTGCAGGCCCGTCACGGATTGCCTCTTTTCCCCTGAGCAGCCCCATGACTGTCCCGAGCAGGTGGAAAGGGGTCTGAACGCAAGCCTCCAGCCGGGTGGTCCAGGGAGGAGGTGGGCACGGCCCCGAGGGAGGCTGGCAGGGTTTTGAAGGCAGAGATCTCTGCACCATCTTCCGGTGAGGGCCGGGGGCTGGCCGTCACGGGAGTGGGGACGACCACATTCCAGGCCCCAAGATTCAGGGGAATCTGAGATTTCAAAATTTTCAAGCAGTTTCACTCAGATCCCCAGGCTCCAAGCCATCCCCTGGTCGGGCTCCTGGTGAGGCGGAGAAGCCAGCCTGGTTCTCTGGCTCTGGTACGCTTTCTAGTCCTGCTGGGCGCCGTCCGCCTCTCCACGCGACACCAGCGAGGCCCTCTGGCTCGGCCTGAGGTTGCAGGTTAGGTGGTGACATCACCCTAGCCTTTTGCTGTCTTTCTCCACAGACCCTTACCTTTTCTCCAGGCCCCTGCAACCCCAGCCAGCTCCCAACACGTCAGACACGGCACCCACAACACACTTCCTTCCTCTCGTGTCCGCCCCAGCCCACCGCGCGGGGGGATCTCAGGGGTCTGTGCACCGCCAGGGAATCACCCCTGCTGGGGGAGGACCCTACTCTAAACTCCCATTTGAGAGCCCACTTCCTGGGGCTTCTTACACCAGCTGACTTAGACCAGGCAAGCCCTCGGGGAGGGTGGATGGTGGGAACTGGACCAGTAGGGGAGACGCTGGCGGTGATGTGGTCTCAACAGAAGCCTCAGCACATCCCCCACCAGCTGTGATGGTGGGGGACCCTCAGGGGCCTTGGCCTTGGCCCTTCCTGTGCGGCCAGGGGGGCAGGTGGCGGGGACGGTCCAGACTTATTGCTTAGGACTGCCAGCACGTGGTGATGGTAAAATGCAGGCTGGGTTTTAACTGGCTTTATTTCCTTTCAAACGCTCTCTACTACCCGAGCACCCTTGACTGCCTGTGCCTGGGCTTTGTCCGCTGGTTCTGGGCTGTGTTCACCTGTCTTTGGACACGGGCTGCCCGTGGGGCTAAGTGTGGCCTTGGGCAGGCGAGGCAGCGTCCTCCAGGCAAGGGGGAGTCCCCGGGAAGGACTCAGCTGTAGGCCTGCGTGTGGCAGGGAACCCTGCTGCAGCTGCGGGACCAGAGTCTCCCATCCTCAAGGGGCTCGTGGGCGGCGGGCTGAGCAGCCGCTCTAGGCTGGTGGGGAAGGTTTGGGGGAGGGGAGGGGCCAGGGTCCCACTTCTGCTCCTCCCCCCAGGTGTGGAACCAGAATGGCAAGAGCCCCTCCATCACCTTCGAGTACACGCTGCTGCAGCCGCCGCACGCCCACCGCCTCCAGCCCATCTACTACAGCTTCTCGGACCCCGCCTCCGACAGCGTGGAGAGCCAGGAGCTGGACGGCGCGGGGCTGGTGGGCCTTTTGCAGCACAACGCCTCCCTCTTCGGCCAGGCCTCTTCGGAGCGGCTGGGCCTGGACAACCGCCTGTTTGGCCACCGGGGCCCGGGGATCGAGCTGGGTCTGAGCAGAGGCCAGGAGACCAACGAGGTGTGCGCGCAGGCCAGCGGCAGGGCCTGCGAGGGGCCCCCCAGGGGCAAGGGCTTCCGAGGTAACCAGGAGGAGGGGCGGGGTGGGGGGGCTCCTAGGGAGAGGGCCCTCGGGTGAAGGGTCTTCAGCAGCCGCAGCCTGCAGAGGAGGGCAGCGGCGGTGCCGGCCACGTGCGGGCTGGCGGGGCAGGTGTGACCTCCACACACCTTCTTCGAGGTGGGTAAGGCTGTCTCCACTTGACCGAAGTGGGGACTGAGCCCCAGGGAGGGGTCTTTCCCAAGTGACGCCGTCCCCATCTGCTGGGGGCAAATCCCAGTGGGTCTGACCCCGTAGCCTGTGCCCTTGATCACTTGGTGGGGACAGACAGACAGACAACGCAGCAAGGTGTGGTGAGAGCTCTGCAAGGGAGTGATGGGCAGCTGAGGGGTATAGGGAAGACCTCGAGCCCTTGGCGGGGGGCCCCTGAACTGAGGGCCCAGGAGTGAGTTAAGGGTGAGCCAGGGGAGGGCT
The DNA here is from genome assembly GCF_963930625.1 of Muntiacus reevesi. NCBI lineage: Eukaryota > Metazoa > Chordata > Mammalia > Artiodactyla > Cervidae > Muntiacus > Muntiacus reevesi. The sequence continues at coordinate 2,334,692 of NC_089251.1, read as the reverse complement.
TGGGGCAGGCAGGGGCCGAGGGGGAGTCTCCAGCGGGGAGCAGCAGGAGGTGCAGGGGGAGGCGCGGGGTGCCTCCTGGCACCTGATTGGGGTCCCCGAGCCCCAGGCTGGGAGCTGGGCTGTGCTCCCGAGGGCTGTGGGGGGCTGGCCGCGACCATCACACCTGCCGAGGGTGGAGGGTGGACCAGGCTTGAGGAGAATCTGCTTGCTAACTTGGGTTTCCGAGACTCTCGGAGTCCTCAGGTAGAAAACACTTTGGAGGCTGTTAGTCCCTCGGGGCTGCGGTGGCGACCGACCGCAAGCTGGGGGCGTAAAGCCTCAGAAACGCACAGGCTCTGTCTTCAGCCGGCTGCCCCTCTGTCTGTGCGTCTCCCGCGTTCTTCTAAGGACGGGGGCGCTGCAGTCAGCACCCACTCTTACCTGTAGCAATCTACCCTGGGGCTCTGCAGTCTGGGAAGATCTCATGTCCACAGAAGCTCACATTCTGTGGTTGCGGGGCAGGCATGCATTCGGGGAGACCCTATTCGACGCCCCTGCTGAGCTCAGGCAGGTTCCCCAGCGAGAGCTTGTCTGGGTTGGCTTGCGGGGCTCCGCTGGCGATGTGCGTCCTCTCACTGGGTGGAAGCCTGCCTCTGGGTGCCTCCTGGATCGGGCCTTTCCTGCAGCCTTGCCCCCCGGCCTGCGCTCCCCAGGGCAACCCTTGCCCCTCCGAGGGGTCACGGGAGGTTGAGCACTCGTCTCCCCCGTAGACGGTAACGCCACCCGGACGGCTCTGGCGGGAGACCCGGAGGACCGAGAGGCCGACGCCCGTTTCGCCTCCCAGGAGCTGCTCTCACCCAATGCCATCTCCGACCAGCTGCTGGGTGCAGGCTCCGACTCCAGGGAGCTCCCCCTCAACGAGACCGTCAACAGCATCTTCGCCCAGGGCGCCCCGAGGGGCTCCCCGGCCGAGAGCCTCTACCTGGACTACGAGGAGAGCGAGGGGGCCGGGGCTTACCTGCTCAACGGGTCCTACCTGGAGCTGAGCAGCGACAGGGTGGCCAACACGTCCTCCGAGGCCCCGTTCCCCAACGCCAGCGCCAGCCTCCCCGCCTTGGCCGGGAACCGGACGCAGAAGGCCAGGTAGGCGCCTCCCCGGCCCCATCTGGCCAGGGGTGTTGGGGTGGGGACACAGGGCAGAGGTGAGGTGGAGAGGGCTGCCCCTGCCTGGCCCCTCGGGGAGCCGGAGGCCTGGGTTTTAGCGTCTTTCCCACAAGTTAGTACCATGGGTTGAAGTTCCTGCTCTGCAGTGGGGCCGGGAAGCGGGGAGGCGGACAGTTCCGTGCGCTTGGGGCTGAGCATCCCCATACAGGGGCGGGCTCTCATCCCAGCCTCCCCTCCTCAGGGACCGATATGGGGCTCAGAGAGGTAGGTGAGTGACGCCTTCGGGGCTCAGAGCCTGGAGGCGTGCTGTCCTGTGGTTCTTCATCTGGATGGTCGTGGCACAGGAGGCCATCAGCGTGAGGCGGACGTTCCCTGAAGGTGGAGTGGCTAGGACAGCCTTCCCCGCTGGCCAGGGAGGAGACTGGGGATGGTCCAGTGGGGTCCCCAGCCAGGGGCCAGGCCCCAGAGTCAGGCACTGGGAACAAGACCTCCGGCTGTGCGGGCTGGAGCTGCTTCTGGGTTTGGGACGTGGGAGAGTCCAGCGTCGAGGATACACTGCGGACCCCTGGATGGCCACAGCTGGGGGCTCCTGGATGGCCACAGCTGGGGACCCCTGGATGGCCACAGCTGGGGACCCCTACAGTCACAGCTGGCCCTGGAGGAATCTGAGGCCAAGAGACTCCCGGGGTTGGGGCCAGCTGGGAGCAGGGTGGCTCCAGGCCTGCTGCTGTCACTGTCCCTACGAGAGGACAATCCTGGCGACCAGGCCCCTGGCTGAGGGCTGCTGTCCTGTCATCCAGAGGTTCGCAGGGCAGTGCGGCTGCCTAAACAGGCGGAGGAGGGCTCAGCAGACGCCAGTGCAGGTGGGGACCAGAGGCCAGAATAAGCCCCCCGGGTTTTGTTTCGTCCTGTTTTCTGCGGACCCACCTAGACCCCTTGGCTTTAGACACCAAGCCAGCAGAACCCTCGCAGGGGCTGGGGGTGCAGATGGGGCATCCTTAGGGAACTGAGATTGATGGAATATTTGGGGTTCACTCTTAAGGTGGCAC